>NC_092094.1:20523581-20823581 GCF_045679555.1 Salvelinus alpinus | reverse complement strand
AGCTACTGTATCTGTGTGACTGAAACCTCTCAGGTGTAGGGGTGTGAACAGTATCATGTCAGCCTGTTTACCTCACTCAGCTGTTTCACAATTCCCACACCAGGCAGTCAGAGTTTCATACTCACCAATCGCAGCTAGGGCTCTCCCAGTGTAAAATCACAGGGCCTCTCTACCCCATTTAACACTGTAAGGTCATGCCAAGTCCAGCCAGCCACTCAGCTGATGAGGGGGGGGGTGGGGGTATATTTAGAGACATCACTGAGCCAGCAATGAAGGGATCGCACACTGAACTGTTCCTGCAGTGCTATCAGCCCAGCAGAAAGAAAAACGGAGGACGTAATACCGTGGCATATCAATTATAATGAAACTTTATATAGACAGAAACGATAACAATATTTCCCCTTAAGTGTATTGAACCAATTCAACATAAATGGATAAGGATGATCCATTAAATGCCATTGTGAGAGGCCACAGCCACCGCAGCAGAGTGAGAGCAGATCTAAGCACGGCATGGTCAGCGGGTGGTATGGAACCGTTTAACTGGTCTGTGCCTTAGAGGGATCATGCCCATGGGATTCAGATCATTTGGACATAATCTGAATAGCATTGTGTGCCACTGTGATGTCAATGTCTATGGGCTATGTACTGTATGTGGACACATGGGCTGCAGTAGAAACCTACAGTGTAATCCCCGGGCACCATCACTCTAGGCATGCCTGGCGTAGCAGACATGGAACAACACCGGGTCCCTGGGGGCAATGCGGCATTCTGGGTACTTACAGTGTTCCATCGGTCTCGTGGCATGGCATAGCATGGATGAGATGAGCCTTTTATGCTGGCGCTTATAAAACCTAGTTTAAATTAAAGGCGTCAGATTGGGAGATATATTTAATTGTTTCGTTAATTTTGGTGTCTGCTTATAAATATCTGCCCTCGTTCTCTGATGTATTTATTCAATCTTAATTACATTTCAGAAGCTTATTGCATGGAAACCTACAGAAATACATAGGCAAGCCACTTGTCTTGCCTGTTGAGGAACTAGTAGGAGGTGATGTTTAACTGGTGAGGAATTAGGAGGAGGTGATGTTTAACTGGTGAGGAATTAGGAGGAGGTGATGTTTAACTTGTGAGGAACTAGGAGGAGGTGATGTTTAACTTGTGAGGAACTAGGAGGAGGTGATGTTTAACTTGTGAGGAACTAGGAGGAGGTGATGTTTAACTTGTGAGGAACTAGTAGGAGGTGATGTTTAACTGGTGAGGAATTAGGAGGAGGTGATGTTTAACTGGTGAGGAACTAGGAGGAGGTGATGTTTAACTTGTGAGGAACTAGTAGGAGGTGATGTTTAACTTGTGAAGAACTAGGAGGAGGTGATGTTTAACTTGTGAGGAACTAGGAGGAGGTGATGTTTAACTTGTGAAGAACTAGGAGGAGGTGATGTTTAACTTGTGAAGAACTAGGAGGAGGTGATGTTTAACTGGTGAAGAACTAGGAGCAGGTGATGTTTAACTTGTGAGGAACTAGGAGGAGGTGATGTTTAACTTGTGAGGAACTAGGAGGAGGTGATGTTTAACTTGTGAGGAACTAGTAGGAGGTGATGTTTAACTTGTGAGGAACTAGTAGGAGGTGATGTTTAACTGGTGAAGAACTAGGAGCAGGTGATGTTTAACTTGTGAAGAACTAGGAGGAGGTGATGTTTAACTGGTGAGGAACTAGGAGGAGGTGATGTTTAACTGGTGAGGAACTAGGAGGAGGTGATGTTTAACTTGTGAGGAACTAGGAGGAGGTGATGTTTAACTGGTGAAGAACTAGGAGCAGGTGATGTTTAACTTGTGAGGAACTAGGAGGAGGTGATGTTTAACTGGTGAAGAACTAGGAGCAGGTGATGTTTAACTTGTGAGGAACTAGGAGGAGGTGATGTTTAACTGGTGAAGAACTAGGAGCAGGTGATGTTTAACTTGTGAGGAACTAGGAGGAGGTGATGTTTAACTGGTGAAGAACTAGGAGCAGGTGATGTTTAACTTGTGAGGAACTAGGAGGAGGTGATGTTTAACTTGTGAGGAACTAGGAGGAGGTGATGTTTAACTTGTGAGGAACTAGTAGGAGGTGATGTTTAACTTGTGAGGAACTAGTAGGAGGTGATGTTTAACTGGTGAAGAACTAGGAGCAGGTGATGTTTAACTTGTGAAGAACTAGGAGGAGGTGATGTTTAACTGGTGAGGAACTAGGAGGAGGTGATGTTTAACTGGTGAGGAACTAGGAGGAGGTGATGTTTAACTTGTGAGGAACTAGGAGCAGGTGATGTTTAACTGGGTGAATGAGGGGTGAAATATAGGATTTAAGTTCAATAATGTTCTGCACTCATGTATCTTAATGATACACTGTTCCAATGCAAAATGTATTGACGCGCAAAACAACTTGTGTAGCCGGCACAGTGTAGGCACCATTAGTGCTCTTATTCTAGACTAAAAGGCTTTTCATAACAGTATAACCATAGCCTATAACAGTACAGAACGCTTCTGTAACAATAGGAAATTCATTTTTCATGGACTGGAGAAAAAGTATGAGAGGATATTTATTTTACTGCACTTAATTTTAATCTAATTCTTTCTCTCCATTTTGTGTCACAGGGGAATTATTTGATTGATGGGAATCCCGGTAATGAAACAGAGGAACATTTTCATTAAGTCTGGTCCTCCTTACACGTAGAATAGACTCAATTCAAGCTCTTCTGAAACAAAAAGGTGAACTTTATTGGAACATAATCATAAGTGGAAATCAAGATGACTAAATAGAGGAGGAGGAACATTAAGAACACTTCAGGGAAGCGGACTTAACTTTTAATGGAGTTCAATTGAGTTCAATGGAGTCCAAATAGAGCACAGCTGGAGATGGACAGATAGCATCCATCTCCAACATTAATTTTACACCAGGTGCCAGCTTTGGACCTCAAATCAAAGTGAGGCAAGTTAAAGCATACACGTATGCAACGTACACACATAGGGCCGGATTAAGAAATCACAGGCACCGGGGCTTCGTATTTTTTTAATAGGCCCCCCCTTCCCGGGACACCATCATGTTTTGTAAACAAATCTGTGGACCAAGATGCAATTGGACGCGTGGTAAATTTACTGTTGAAGAAAAAGCCCTTTTATAATAAAGCCATAATAACGTTTGTCATGTGTCATAGGCTAGAGTTGAGCAGAGACGGTTTTAGGATTTCCACACACATTTTTTAGCAGGGTCTGAAATAAATAAATGCCTTTTAAACGCATTTCTATGTCAGTTATGTTATAAAAGACATTAGCTGAATCTTATCACACAAATGTGTGGCTACTCTGACACTTGCAAACAAAGATAAATCTGGTCTTGAACTCAAACAATAACCAAGTGTAATGGCTCTCGTTGGTGGTATGAAGAGTGGACCAAGGCGCAGCGTGGTAAGTGTTCATGATTCTTTCATTTCAAAAACACTCAAACAAAATAACAAACGTGAAAACGAAAGCGCACAGTTCTGTCAGGCAGAAACACTAAACAAGATCCCACAAAACTCAAAAGGAAAATTACAACTTATGTATGATCCCTAATCAGAGACAACGATAGACAGCTGCCTCTGATTGGGAAACACACACGGCAAAAAAACAAAACATAGATTTTCCCACCCAAGTCACACCCTGACCTAACCAAACATAGAAAATAACAAGGAACTCTAAGGTCAGGGCGTGACACCCAGGCCAGTGAAACGACACACAGTACAATATTAGGAGGTAATATACTGTATATCATATCATAGGCTACAGTAGGCTACTAAATAAAAATTCACTATTATTCTACAATGTAGAAAACAGTCAAAATAAAGAAAAACCCTGGAATGAGTAGGTGTGTCCAACTTTTGACTGGTACTGTATATACAGTGGGGAGAACAAGTATTTGATACACTGCCGATTTTGCAGGTCTGTAATTTTTTATCATAGGTACACTTCAACTGTGAGAGACGGAATCTAAAACAAAAATCCAGAAAATCACATTGTATGATTTTTAAGGAATTAATTTGCATTTTATTGCATAACATAAGTATTTGATACATCAGAAAAGCAGAACTTAATATTTGGTACAGAAACCTTTGTTTGCAATTACAGAGATCATACGTGTTCTCAACTTGCCTACCTGGTTAAATAAAGGTGAAATAAATAAAAATAAAAATACGTTTCCTGTAGTTCTTGACCAGGATTGCACACACTGCAGCAGGGTTTTTGGCCCACTCCTCCATACAGACCTTCTCCAGATCCTTCAGGTTTCGGGGTTGTCGCTGGGCAATACGGACTTTCAGCTCCCTCCAAAGATTTTCTATTGGGTTCAGGTCTGGAGACTGGCTAGGCCACTCCAGGACCTTGAGATACTTCTTACGGAGCCACTCCTTAGTTGCCCTGGCTGTGTGTTTCGGGTCGTTGTCATGCTGGAAGACCCAGCCACGACCCATCTTCAATGCTCTTACTGAGGGAAGGAGGTTGTTGGCCAAGATCTCGCGATACATGGCCCCATCCATCCTCCCCTCAATACGGTGCAGTCGTCCTGTCCCCTTTGCAGAAACGCATCCCCAAAGAATGATGTTTCCACCTCCATGCTTCACGGTTGGGATGGTGTTCTTGGGGTTGTACTCATCCTTCTTCGTCCTCCAAACACGGCGAGTGGAGTTTAGACCAAAAAGCTCTATTTTTGTCTCATCAGACTACATGACCTTCTCCCATTCCTCCTCTGGATCATCCAGATGGTCATTGGCAAACTTCAGACGGGCCTGGACATGCGCTGGCTTGAGCAGGGGGACCTTGCGTGCGCTGCAGGATTTTAATCCATGACGGCGTAGTGTGTTACTAATGGTTTTCTTTGAGACTGTGGTCCCAGCTCTCTTCAGGTCATTGACCAGGTCCTGCCGTGTAGTTCTGGGCTGATCCCTCACCTTCCTCATGATCATTGATGCCCCACGAGGTGAGATCTTGCATGGAGCCCCAGACCGAGGGTGATTGACCGTCATCTTGAACTTCTTCCATTTTCTAATAATTGCGCAAACAGTTGTTGCCTTCTCACCAAGCTGCTTGCCTATTGTCCTGTAGCCCATCCCAGCCTTGTGCAGGTCTACAATTTTATCCCTGATGTCCTTACACAGCTCTCTGGTCTTGGCCATTGTGGAGAGGTTGGAGTCTGTTTGATTGAGTGTGTGGACAGGTGTCTTTTATATAGGTAACGAGTTCAAACAGGTGCAGTTAATACAGGTAATGAGTGGAGAACAGGTGGGCTTCTTAAAGAAAAAGGTCTGTGAGAGCCGGAATTCTTACTGGTTGGTAGGTGATCAAATACTTATGTCATGCAATAAAATGCAAATGAATTACTTAAAAATCATACAATGTGATTTTTTGGATTTTTGTTTTAGATTCCGTCGCTCACAGTTGAAGTGTACCTATGATAAAAATTACAGACCTCTACATGCTTTGTAAGTAGGAAAACCTGCAAAATCGGCAGTGTATCAAATACTTGTTCTCCCCACTGTATATACATTTTTGTTGTATTTTTTACTTGTTATTTTTTGCTGCCTCTGGCAAAACATTTAGTAGTAAATTGCATACAAGTGTAACTTCATTATCTCATTTGCGTCACACAACAGAGACTCATCTACAGATATACAGTAGAACGCTATGGACTCACCAGCTCCTGCATTCTCCCGTTGTGCTATTTACAAACAAACACGTGACTGGCTCAACTGTTCTTGGGAACTATGGTAATTTGACAGGTGAAATTAAGTATGTGATCTGCTTTATCTCTTAATTTATTGCACAAGTTGACTGCAGGTATTTACCTAAAAACAAACTTAGTTTTGAAGGTATTGAAAAACCATCCAGTGGCTTTTTCCAAATACACCGGTATACGGTCTATACGGTATACTGCCCAAGCCCCTCACTCATGTATGCATGGACAGAGGAATGTGCAGACAGAAGAATGTGCACGGCCAACCAGACACACACACACACACACACACACACACACACACACACACACACACACACACACACACACACACACACACACACACACACACACACACACACACACACACACACACACACACACACACACACACACACACACACACACACACACACACACACACGTTGGCCTGGATCCTATTCTACAGTGCATGGGTTATATATTCCACCTGGGCAGAGTACAGGAGGTTTAGCTTGGTGAATGTCTTCATTAATGCTTCTGCATCTGTCGAGCCAGGCTGCTCACAGTGGGCTTAGTGAAAGAGGGCTGGCGCATTAATCTCTGCTATGTGACGATTGGAGAAACAGGGACCTTTGACGTAGCCAGTGGAGGAGATTACAGTGTACTAGGTCTGCCTTGGAAATGTTCCCTGAAAATAACTTTCACTGTTTTACATACAGATTTAAACATCCACAGTGGTGCATTTGACATTAGAGACACATTAGTGCCACCATTAGAGCTCACCTGATATATACTGTATATATATATACTGTATGTATATATGATGATATTTGAGGTGTGCACACAAGCCTACTGGGTGTTGAGGTCCTAAAACATTTCTAAATATCACTGAAGGACAGCTCATCATCCCACTCCATCTCAACACTTACAACACAGGCAGTTTTCAGGTCAACTAAGGAACTTCAATGTGGGGTCCCAATGCCATTCACATGGGCTGACCTCAATTTCAGAATAGGTGGAGAGTGAATAGACGCAATGTTGTCCTATTCTGGGGGGAAGTTCAACCTCTCTTTTCCTAATACAAAAACTGAACGAATAAAAGATTTCTAGAGGCAGCGTTGCAAGATGAAAACATCACTGTTCCTAAATCTAACCAGACCCCTAGAGTGAAGGACTCTAGAGGACGCCACCTATTTCATCACTTAAAGTTCAGGACAAAAATTGAAAGGCAGTGAGCTACACAATATGAAAAGACCTCTTTCAGAATAAAGAGTACTAAAATGGATACGGACCATTCCTGCTATACTACCATTAATTGAGACACAAAGCTTACTGTGTATCAAAATGTGAAAGAATAGCGGCTGAGTTGACCTTTTTTTTTTTGCTAAGCAGGACTAATTGATTCCTTGATTAACTTAATTAAAAATAACTCCATAATTATCCACAGTTAGCTCAGCCGATCTCATCTCCCCCCGGTCCCTGACTGACAGCTCTAGACAATAATAACTTCATTTGGCTGGGCACAATATCATTCTGATACTCGAAGAAAGGTGAAGCTTCTAGGCCGTTCCATCACAAGGGAGCAGCAATTTATAACGGAGCCACCTGGCGTTTAAATGTGATCATCCCTGTCTCCTTTGTGTGCTGAACACATTATATTTGGACTGGACATTGGTACAGAGCAGGCCATTACGAGAGGCGACTGGTCACAACCCAGGAAGGGAGTAGATCAGACAGAGAGAAATCCTACAGCCACCGCTGTCCCCACTGTACGCACAGGGTTGAGAACTAGACCAGCTAGCAACAAGCACACCACATGAGTTCAAAATCCTTTTGTGTGTGTGTTTACATTTGCTCCCCCCCAAAAAAAAATTCAATCTAAAAATCGCTAATCCCATATAAAGTATGATCTCGTCAAAAACTGTCACAATCCTTTCCACAACATAATAAAGATGGATTGCATTTAGATGGATTGCATTTATACGGTACATTTGATTCATAGGAACTTAAAGGAATTACCAGATATACAATAAAAAATCAATTAAAAAGACAAATGATTCCCCAAACAGCAATATTGGCTAAACCATAACTGTAATGGTGGAACAGGGATACATTTTCATGAGTTTCACAACACCTTATGTGCTATGAAGTAATGCTAGCTGAGATTACAGGAATGCAATTTCAATGAAGCATAAGTTCACGCTTTTTTGTCACCCTAGTTGTGAAAACACCAAAATGAACGCAGAGAACGCTGTCATGCATATTCACTGGAAAATTACCAAAGAAATACCACATGTACAGTACCAGTCAAACGTTTGGATACACCTATTCATTCAAGGGTTTTTCCTTATTTTTACTATGTTTTACATTGTAGAATAATAGTGATGAAATCAAAACTATGAAATAACACATATGGAATCATGTAGTAACCAAAAAACTGTTAAACAAATCAAAATATATTATATACTTGAGATTCTTCAAAGTAGCCACCCTTTGCCTTTATGACAGCTTTGCACACTCTTGGCATTCTCTCAACCAGCTTCATGAGCTAGTCACCTGGAATGCATCTCAATTAACAGGTGTGCCTTTTTAAAAGTACATTTGTAGAATTTCTTTCCTTCTTAATGCATTTGAGCCAATCAGTTGTGTTGTGACAAGGTAGGGTTGGTATACAGAAGATAGCCCTATTTGGTAAAGGACCAAGTCCATATTATGGCAAGAACAGCGCAAATAAGCAAAGAGAAACAACAGTCCATCATTACTTTAAGACATGAAGGTCAGTCAATCCGGCTGAAAATGTCAAGAACTTTGAATGTTTCTTCAACTGCAGTCGCAAAAACCATCAAGTGTTATGATGAAACTGGCTCTCATGAGGACCGCCACAGGAAAGGAAGACCCATAGTTACTTCTATTGCAGAGGATAAGTTCATTAGAGTTACCTGCACCTCAGATTGCAGCCAAAATAAATGCTTAACAATGCTTCTTATGGCTGCAGCCCGACACCGGTACAGTATCCTGTACAGTAACAGGCACATCTCAACATCGACTGTTCAGAGGAGACTGTGTGAATCAGGCCTTCACGGTCAAATTGCTACAAAGAAACCACTACTAAAGGACACCAATAATAAGAAGAGACTTGCTTGGGCCAAGAAATACGAGCAATGTACATTAGACCGGTGGAAATCTGTCCTTTGGTCTGATGAGTCCAAATGAGAGATTTTTGGTTCCAAGTGCCGTGTCTTTGTGAGACACAGAGTAGGTGAACGGATGATCTCCGTATGTGTGGTTCCCACTGTGAAGCATGGAAGAGGAGGTGTGATGGTGTTGGGGTGCTTTGTAGAGGTCAACCGATTATGATATTTTAACGCTGATACCGATTATTGTAGAACCAAAAAAAGCCCATACCATGCCGATTTTTATATATATATTTGTAATAATGACAATTACAACAATACTGAATGAACAATGAACACTTTTATTTTAACTTAATAAATAAAATCAATTTAGTCTCAAATAAATAATGAAACGTGTTCAATTTGGTTAAAATAATGCAAAAACACAATGTTGGAGAAGAAAGTAAAAGTGCAATATGTGCCATGTAAAAAAGCTAATGTTTAAGTTCCTTGCTCAGAACATGAGAACATATGAAAGCTGGTGGTTCCTTTTAACATGAGTCTTCAATATCCCCAGTTAAGAAGTTTTAGGTTGTAGTTATTATAGGACTATTTCTCTCTATACCATTTGTATTTCATAGAACTTTGACTATTGGATGTTCTTATATGCTCTATAGTATTGCCAGCCTAATCTCAGGAGTTGATAGGCTTGAAGTCATAAACAGCGCTGTGCTTCATGCATTGCGAAAAGCTGCTGGAAAACGGAGGAAAGTGCGGTTTGAATGGAAGAAATGTTAGGAAGAAATGGTCTTCACACAGTTCGCAACGAGCCAGACGACCCAAACTGCTGCATATACCGACTCTGCTTACACTGAACGCAAGAGAAGTGACACAATTTCAGGCATCGTAATGATTATATGCAACGCAGGGCAAGCTAGTTAAACTAGTAATCATCAACCATGTGTAGTTAACTAGTGATTATGTTAAGATTGATTGTTTTTTATAAGATAAGTTTAATGCTAGCTAGCAACTTACCATGGCTCTTTGCTGCCTGCACTCGCGTAACAGGTGGTCAGCCTGCCACGCAGTCTCCTCATGGATTGCAATATAATCGTCGTCCAAAAATGTTGATTACCGATTGTTATGAAAACTTGAAATCGGCCCTAATTAATTGGCCATTCCGATTAATCGGTTGACCTCTAGGGCTTTGCTGGTGTTACTGTCATTTATTTAGAAATCAAGGCACAATTAACCAGCATGGCTACCACAGCATTCTGCAGCGATACGCCATCCCATCTGGTTTGCGCTTAGTAGGACTATCATTTGTTTTCAACAGGACAATGACCCAAAACACACCACCAGGCTGTGTAAGGGCTATTTGACATAATTCCATATGTGTTATTTCATAGTTTTTATGTTGTCACTATTGTTCTACAATGTAGAAAATAGTATAAATAAAGAAAAACCCTTTAATGAGAAGGTGTCTCAAAACTTTTGACTGTTACTGTACATATTCAGAATAATCACCTAACACGTACGCACACAATTATTTTATGTGCATTACGGGAAGACAGAGACTTACAACAATACCTAGATGCACTAGTTAACTCTGATGTATGCTCGTTAGCACATATTAAACAAGGTTTTCCTCAGGCACTAACACAGAGAAGAGACGCAACCAAGAATTAACCTTAATTCACCAAGCCATAGCTAGGAGGGAGGGAGGAAGGCAGGCAGGGAGGGAGGAAGGGGAGACAGTGAGTGGAGTCCTCAAGGCAGAAATGTAGTAAAATGAATGTTTTGAATATCAAAACGCTAATGCCTATATATAATATTTTTTAACTCGAGCCCAGATCTTTCTCTTTGGGAAAAGGATGCAGGACTGAAAACTCAATTAGGAATCTGAAATCTGAAGAAAGTCCTAAAATGAGCAAGAACGAATGGCTCTATAAAGTGAGAGGGCTGTGCTGAGGGGCAGAGGAAGGGGTGACAGAGATTTCCCAGAGAAAGAGATGCACTAAACACATGCAAATCCCAGGAGCGGTGGCAATTTGACTGGTACGTTTCCACTGCTCTCTGGGTGACGAACTGTAATGCAGTGATAAAGCTGTGAATCGGAATCCAGCAGCAAGTGACTTACTACTGTTACAGCACACACTCCTGACACATTAGAGATATATGTTGCTGTAGCTCTGCAACAGAGCATGGCTTCCAGGTGTAGCTTTAAGGGATGGTAACTGGTACAGACAGTAACAACAAACCTAACATTAGCCTAGCTGTGATCTCTGATCTGATCTGGAGTCAGATGTTTGGGGCCAGGTGATACTAAATACTAACACAAGCCTGGCAGCTTTGACTTCTGATCTGGAGTGAAATGTGGAGTGATTTATTAGTTGAACAAAGAGCCCCTGTGATGTACTGACTGCTCCACCTCATTCGTCACGCCGGGTAACACACACGGACCTGACGAGGGCCTATCTCTACCAGGTGACTAGGCATCACTTGGCCAGCTATATTTCCAGGCTGACATTATGCTTTGTCATTGCTAACGTTATGGTCTCATCCTGGTGCCCAAATCTATGAACAGAACAGCCCCCTTAAAGCTGGGGAGCAAGAGACTAGAGCTGCGTCATGATACCTGTAGCAGCATGACAGCTGAAGTGTAATAAAGATGTACAACATCTCTCACCAGGTGTCCATCTAACAGAAAAAAACATGGACTTGACGTACTGTTACTTATACTAGTCTACTGCCTGGGGATCTATCTACAGTATGACGTTCCGACCAGGCAGATAAGCTCGAGGCACTTCCTAACTCCACCGACTACGCCATCTCACTCAGAACTCGCTTGGCTGGACAGAGAGAGAGAGAGAGAGAGGATGGAAGCATGCGCTGCATTATAGAACACTAGAGGAAACACCAACTCTCTCCGGGCCATTAGACAGAGAGGCTGGTGGAGACAGAATGATCTCACTATACCGCTGTTTAATATTACATCAGCTTCCATAATCTCCATTACATCGTATTGTTTAGGGATGTGCATCTTTCCCTTTGAAGATGATTTGATACACATCTAGATACATAGGATCTGATACAGGAACGATACGTTTTAGTTATAAATTATCTGGTGCGATTCGGTTTGTTTATAGGAACGAATCGATGTGATTCGGTCCGATGAAATACAATTCGATGCACTAACATTTGTTGTATAAACACATTAATTTTCCATTCTAAATTGTGTGTATGTGTAAATGATGGACAGCTAACTGCCAAAATAAAGGAAACACCAACAAGCCGGACATCTTCAATGCACCTTGGCATAGATTCTACAAGTGTCTGGAACTCTATTGGAGGGATGTGCCACCTTTCTTCCACAAGAAATGTCATCATTTCGTGTTTTATTGATGGTGGTGGAAAATGCTGTCTCAGGCGCCACTCCAGAATCTCCCATAAGTGTTCAATTGGGTTGAGATCTGGTGACTGAGATGCCATAGCATATGGTTTACATCGTTGTCATGCTCTTCAAACCATTCCGTGTCCACTTGTGAACTGTGGATGGGGGAATTATTATCCTATGGGTGCAAAGCCATGGTATAGCCAAACAAATGGACCGCCCAGCATTTTTTTTTACATGACCATTAGCATGATGGGATGTTAATTGCTTAATTAAATCAAGTGCCACATGTGTGTGGAAGCACCTGATTTCCAATGTACTTTGTATCCATCAGTTACTCAACTGTTACCTGTACAGTGCCTTTGGAAAGTATTCACACCCCTTGACTTTTTCCACAATTTGTTGTGTTACAAAGTGGAATAAAAAATGATTTAATTGCCATTTTATGTCAACCATCTACACAAAATACATGGTAATTTCAAAGCTGAAAAAAAGGTGAAACAAAACTTGTATTAATGGAAAATAAAACACAAATATATTTAGATTCGATAAGTATTCAACACGCTGAGTAAATATATGCATGAATGAATTTATGAAATGTTATTTGTGTGTCAAATCGCCAATTGGCAACCCATCCCTTATGGGATTATTTGACACATGAACAAACATTACAATAATTCATTATGGTAATTAAATAATAATTATTCCGGCGCTCTCTGCATTGCGCATCACATGAAGAGTGAAAAAATGTAAATAAAAAGTAAATAAATAGATAATAGTCAATAAGGTTATCCAAACAATAATAATTCCTAGAGCAGTAAAATAATATACATACATATACAGTACCGTTCACAAGTTTGGGGTCACTTAGAAATGTCCTTGTTTTTGAAAGAAAAGCACATTTTTTTTGTCCATTAAAATAACATCAAATTGATCAGAAATACAGTGTAGACATTGTTAATGTTGTAAATGACAATTGTAGCTGGAAACGGCAGATTTTTTATGGAATATCTACATTGGCGTACAGAGGCCCATTATCAGCAACCATCACTCCTGTGTTCCAATGGAACGTTGTGTTAGCTAATCCAAGTTTATCTTTTTAAAAGGCTCACTGATCATTAGAAAAACCCTTTTGCAATTATGTTACCACAGCTGAAAACTGCAAATTAAAGAAGCAATAAAACTGGCCTTCTTTAGACGAGTTGAGTATCTGAAGCATCAGCATTTGTGGTTCGACTACAGGCAAAAAATGGCTTTCTACTGAAACTCGTCAGTCTATTCTTGTTCTGAGAAATTAAGGCTATTCCATGCAAGAAAATGCCAAGAAACTGAAGACCTCGTACAACGCTGTGTACTACTCCCTTCACAGAACAGCGCAAACTGGCTCTAACCAGAATAGAAAGAGGAGTGGGAGGCCCCGGTGCACAACTGAGCAAGAGGACAAGTACATTAGAGGGTCTAGTTTGAGAAACAGATGCCTCACAAGTCCTCAACTGGCAGCTTCATTAAATAGTACCCGCAAAACACCTGTCTCAACGTCAACAGTGAAGAGGCGGGATGCTGGCCTTCTAGGCAGAGTTGCAAAGAAAAAACGATATCTCAGACTGGCCAATATAAAGAAAAGATTAAGATGGGCAAAAGTACACAGACACTGGACAGAGGAAGATTGGAAAAAAGTGTTATGGACAGACAAATCTAAGTTTGAGTTGTTCGGATCACAAAGAAAAAATGAAAAGATGCTGGAGGAGTGCTTGACGCCATCTGTCAAGCATGGTGGAGGCAATGTGATGGTCTGGGGGTGCTTTGGTGATCGTAAAGTGGGAGATTTGTACAGGGTAAAAGGGATCTTGAAGAAGGAAGGCTATCACTCCATTTTGCAACGCCTTGCCATACCCTGTGGACGGTGCTTAATTGGAGCCAATTAACAGGACAATGACCCAAAGCACACCCAAAGCACAGGTTGCTGTTCCCAGGGTTCTTTAGCCACGTCCAACAGTCCTCGGGGTCATCTCCCATACAGGAGTTTGAAGGGAGAGAATCCTGTGGAAACGTGGAGCACTTCTCAGATCAAGAACATCAGGTAGGGTAGCAGCTGGTCCCAATTCTTTCCATCCGCCTCCATCACCTTCTTTAGCATCTGCTTCAGGGTTCGATTGAATCTTTTCACCAACCCATCGGTCTGCGGGTGATACACCGAGGTGCGCAACTGGGTTATTTTCATTAGTTTGCATAGATCCTTCATGATTCGCGACATGAACGGGGTGCCCTGGTCGGTCAATATCTCATCCGGGATGCCTACTCGGGAGAACAGCATGATTAACTTCCCTTGGTGGCCATGGTGCACAGGAGAATTGCTTCCGGGTACCTGGTGGCATAATCCAGAATCACCAGGATGTATTGGTGCCCTTGCTAGAGGTCCCACCAGGTCCATTGTGATCCTGCTGAAAGGGACTGAAATAATGGGTAGGGGAATTAAGGGGCTGCGAAAGTGGGTTTTGGGCACACCTCCTGCTGGCACTCCGGGCAACTGTGGCAGTAATCTTCCACTGCTCTCTTCACCCCCGGCCAGTAAAATCGTGCCTTGAACCTGTCAAAGGCCTTCTCCACCCCTAGGTGAACCCCAAGAAGGTGGGGGTGCGCCAACTGCAGGACAGATGGTACAAAGGGACGTGGCAACAACAACTCCATACATTTGTCAATCTTCTTCACAACCTGATACAGAAACTTGTTCTTTATAGAAAAATGGGGTAAGTGATTTGACTTACCCCCGCCATGGGCTTTTCATCCACCATGGTCACCTGCTGGAGAGCGCTGGCCAAGATGGGATCCTCCAGTTGCACCGTGCCCAATCGGCCCGCTAGAGAGGCGGGCTCTGGTGCCACCTCATGGTCCATCGGGAACATGTCTTCCAGACTCGCCACCTCTCCCTCCAGTCGAGTCCCCCGCCGAGAGGGGTTCTGTTGATGCCTGAGGTTCCACTTCCTGGAATACACACATCCGGGCATCTCTCCTCCTGGCGTCCCTCCCACCTCTCCGGCTTCCTCCTCCCTTCTGGTTCCCTCGGTTCCCCACGTCTCCGGACATATTGGTCCACAGTTGGCGGAACATCGAGAAATCCCTCCCGATAAGGATCGGCACAGGCAAGTTCAGGACAACTCCCACAGGCCCTGTGTGTTATCCCTTTGTGGTCTGTAGGTGGAGGAGTGTGGTAGGGTAGTCCTTGGTCTCACCGTGTGTGCACGTAATGGACACGGTGTCAGCCAGGGTTGGGGACTGGGTAATGTCAGGTCGGATCAGGGTCACCAAACTCCCGGAGTGCCATGGTGTCCTTTCCGTTGGCTCTTACCGGGGTGATAGGGGAAGGACCACTCTCCTTAGCTCAACATGCCATCAGTAAGCCGCAGGGCCGCCGGGTGGCTACCTCCCGAAAGAATCAGGACTTTGCGGTTTGGACAGTTCCAGGCGATGAGTTCCGGACTGCCACACTCATAGCATTTCCTGCTATCCAGATTCAGGAAGGGGCGTCGTCTCGGGGAGCTGACTTTTGGTGTTCCCCTATCCCCCATCCGCTGCGCAGGACTTCCAAAGCCACCTGTTGTCCTTCCACCAGTTCCACCAGCTGATCTGGACTCTGCGGGTTACCTTGGCTTGCTAACTTTTTAGCTTTGACCGGGAGAGAGCGTAGAAATGTATCTATGACCACTTTCTTGATGGGCGTGCGTGTCAGTGGTTTAGCAGTTAGGCAGGTCTTGACCAGCCTAATTAGATCATACATTTGCGATCGGAGGAATGCTGTAGGATCATACGCCCAATCATGGAATCTTTGTGCCCTGTTAATCAGGGTGTAACCATACCGGCGCAGGATTTCCTTTTTCAGCCTGTCATAATGTGTCGCTTGGTCAGGTGTCAGATCCTGATAGGTCTTCCGTGGTATACCTGACAGGAAGGGTGCTGGCAGGCTGGCCCATTGCTCATGGGGCCATTTCTCCCTAGCCGCCATCCTCTCGAAGGCTTGTAGGTAAGCCTTGATGTCGTCAGCCTCTATCAGCTTCAGCATAAACTGACTGGGTTTGGGACGAGAGACTGCTGCGCCTGCCGTCATGCCGGCCTGGGTGGCTGTCAGCTGGCTGAGCAGCTCGCAGGAGAGCGGTCTGCTGACGCTGTTCCTCCGGCAGCTCCCAATGCATAGCCTGCTGGGCTATGTTCGCCTCCACCAGCTGTTTCACCAATGCTTCCATTGTACTCTGTGTCTGTTTAGTTATCGAGCCTGTTTTGGGTTGCCCGCATTCTCCACCACATGTAGCAGGTTCAAGGGTGTGGGGTTTCCACATCACCAAGTTCAATAACCAAACACACCCAAGGAGCACAACTAGAATGCAAATGGGGAGTTTATTAGGGAGTTTTGCACACTGGGAAAAGGGGGGAATTCAACCATTTCACAGCCCACAATCCATTCTCGTCGTCGTCCTTTCTGTTCTCCAGGTGTAATCCTAAAACTCGGGTCCTCAGCCAGTCCGGTTCAGTACACAGTGGGGATAGTCAGACAGTCCAGGTCACAACGGGTAATCACACAGTTATTTCTCTTACTTCTCACACTCTTCATAACACACTCTTCATAACACACTCTTCATAACACACTCTTCATAACACACTCTTCATAACACACTCTTCATAACACACTCTTCATAACACACTCTTCATAACACACTCTTCATAACACACTCTTCCCTCTCCGTTCTCTGCCCCTTTGTGCAGGCCGCTTCCTCTTTTATCCCCCAGTGCTCCCTGGCTTAATGAACTACAGGCTCGCCTCATTGGGCAGGAAGTCCATATAAGGCTCGGGGGTGGAGCCAGCGGGTTGCAAGATATCTCCCTTCAATAACCACTCCCCTCACCTCTCCCTGCTGTCTGCCACAAGATGTAACGATTCACCGATATGGATCGGTCCCCGGTTTGTTTTGATATTGTCCGAGGTATTTCTAAGTCAGTGAGATGTGTTTCACACATAATTGGCCATGAAGAGGGCAGGACTGGGCTTCACGCACCGAAAGATACACCCTATGATGACTTCCAGTATATTGAGGAGAGGTGCGAGATCTGAAAATAAATGTAGTCCTGCTTTGTGGCATTTCTTGAAGCCTCTGTCAGTGTTTCCCAAACTCGGTCCTCAGGACCCCAAGGGGTGCACGTTTTGGTTTTTGCCCAAGCACTACAGAGCTGATTCAGATAACCAACTCATCAAGATTTGATTATTTGGTTGACATGAGGCTACATCTGCCTATAGCTGATCGGGGCTTAGATTAGATTTTAATTTGATTGTTCAGGTTCACCACCAGGAATAATTTTGGTAGTTTTCCTTGAAACAATCAGTATAAATGGTAATTTTTAGATATACAGGGTAAAGTTGAAAAATGTCATGAAGAGGACAGATTATTTATTTTTTTACCTGCATTGCATGGTTGAAGCGGGAGAAGAGATGTTCACTCCGAGTCAGTCAACTACCAAACGGTCTAAACCATTCGATTGAAGTCCAAAGTTGTGCTATATATATATATACAGTATATATATATGTATTCATTCGCTATGTTATTGCTAACTTTTAAAGATACATTACTAGCTAATACTTTTAAATAGCAGAAAGTGGGTGATGGTGATTTCAGTTTAAAAGACTTTGCCCCCCTAACTGGTGGTAGAATCCCAGTTTTCCTTATTGCTTAGCTCAGATGCCTACATACACCATTGACATACACCATTGACATACACCGAGTGAACTAAACATTGCGAACACCTGCTGTTTCCATTACATAGACTGATCAAGTGAATCCAGGTGAAAGCTATGATCCCTTATGAATGTCACCTGTTAAATTCACTTCAATCAGTGTAGATGGAAGGGAGGAGACAGGTTCAAGAATAATTTTTAAGCCTTGAGACAATTGAGACATGGATTGTGTAAGTGTGCCATTCAGAGTGTGAACGGGGCAGACAAAAGATGTAAGTTGACACACCGGTTTGAGTGTGTCAAGAACTACAACGCTGCTGGGTTTTTCACGCTCAACAGTTTCCCGTGTGTATCAAGAATGGTACACCATCCAAAGGAATCCAGCCAACTTGACACAACTGTGGGAAGCATTGAAGTCAACATGGCCCAGCATCCCTGTGGAACGCTTTCAATACCTCATTATTAGGAAGGTGTTCTTAATGTTTTGTACACTCAGTGTATACAGAGTGACATTTTCCACATTTTGTTGTTTTACAGACTGAATTTAGTAGTTAGATTTTGTGGCACTGACCTACACACAATACCCCATAATGTCAAAGTGGGTCAAATGTTTTTAGAAATGTTTACAAATTAATAAAAAATGAAAAGCTGAAATGTCTTGCATTTGCTTAACAAGTCAGATAATAACTTGCAAGGACTAACTCTGTGTGCAATAATGGTGTTTAACATGCTTTTTGAATGACTACATCTCTGTACCCCACAAATACAGTTATCTGTAAGGTCCCTCAGTTGAGTGTGAATTTCAAGCACAGATTCATTGACAAAGCCCAGGGAGGATTTCCAATGCCTCGCAAAGAAGGGCACCTATTGGTAGACAACAAAAAAAGAAATAGACATTGAATATCCCTTTGAGCATGGTGAAGTTATTAATTACACTTTGGGTGGTGTATCAATACACCCGGTCACTACAAAGTACAGGCGTCCTTCCTCACTCAGTTGACGGAGAGGGAGGAAACCGCTCAGGGATTTCACCAGTTAGAGTTAAATAGCTGTGATAGGAGAAAACTGAGGATGGATCAACAACATTGTAGTTACTCCACAATACTAACCTAAATGACAGAATTATCTCTACGAGACAGAACGCGTCTCCTTCCTGAGCGGTATGACGGCTGCGTGGTCCCATGGTGTTTATACTTGTGCACTATTGTTTGTACAGATGAACGTGGTACCTTCAGGCATTTGGAAATTGCTCCCAAGGATGAACCAGACTTGTGAAGGTCTACAATTTTGTTCTGAGGTCTTGGCTGATTTCTTTTGATGTTCCAATGATGTCAAGCAAAGAGGCACTGAGTTTGAAGGTAGGCCTTGAAATACATCCACAGGTACACCTCCAATTGGAACGGTCCAAAATACGAAGTCCTTGAGAAGGTGGGTGAAGTTAACTATAGGGTCAGACACAGCACCTGACCCAGATTTACCATGTGAATTTGCTAAAGAAATGGAATGCATGTGATGTACTCTACTCTATTTCCCCGAAAAAGACTACCACAGAGACCAAGCAGGCGGAGGTGCCACTGGGGGAGCAGTTGAGCCAAGCGCAGAAGCAGGAGCTGAGGGAGTTGGTCGGCCGGAACCAGGATGTGTTCTCCAGTGAACCAGGACACATCGATCTGGTACAGCACAGCATCATCACCGAACCCGGGAAAAAGGTGAAGTTGAGACCCTACCGCGTACCGGAAGCAAGGAGAGAGGCTGTCAGGACAGAGGTAAAAACGATGTTGAAAACTGATATAATCGAAGAGTCGAACAGTGAGTGGTGCAGCCCCATAGTGTTGGTGCCAAAACTAGATGGCATCAGTCGCTTCTGTAATGACTTTAGAAAGCTAAATTAAATCTCAAAGTTCGACGCCTACTCCATCTCCCGAATTGATGAATTAATCGAACGGCTAGGGACCGCACAATTTATCAGCACGCTCGACCTGACGAAGGGTTATTGGCAGGTACCCTTAGCTCCTGAGGTACGGGAGAAAATGTATTTCGCCACCCCTGACGGACAGTTCCATTACAAGAAGCTGCCCTTTGGGCTGCAAAGGGCCCCGGCCACCTTCCAGAGGTTGATGGACCAGTTTCACCGGCCCCATCGTGAGTACGCGGCGGCCTACATCGATGGTATTGTGATCCATGGGAGCGAGTGGGAGACACATCTAAACCAGGTGAGCGCGGTACTGCAGGCCTTACGGGAGGCGGGGATAACAGCGAACCCAAAGAAATGTCGGCTCGGCCTGCAAGAGGCTGAGTACCTAGGGTACACGATCGGGAGGGGATGTGTCAAACCCCAGGTGAAGAAAGTGGAGGCGATTCGGGACTGGCCCCGCCCACTCACCAAGAAGCGGGTAGGCACGTTTATGGGGTTGACTAGTTACTACTGGATATTTATTCCCCACTTTGCCTCCCTAGCCAGCCTCCTGACAGATCTGACCAGGAGCCATCTGCCCACCCAGGTGACGTGGACCGAGGAGACAGAAAGCCTTCCAGGACCTAAAGGGAGCACTGTGTTCTAGATCCGTGCTGGTGACCCCGGACTTCTCCAAACCACTGGTGGTACAGACCAATGCATCCGAAACAAGGGTGGGTGCCTTCCTATCACAGCTACAAGAAGGTGAGGAACACCCAATCATGTACTGTACATTAGCTGGAAGCTGTTGCCGCGGGAAAAAGATATTCCACTGTGGGGAAAGAATGTCGAGCGATCAAGTGGGCGCTGGAGACATTCAAATATTACTTATTGGTACGGCACTTCACCCTCATAATGGACCATGCACCATTGGTTTGGATGTCACGGAATAAGGACAGTAACGCTCGGGTCACCCGCTGGTTCCTAGCCTTACAGCCCTTTGCTTTCTCTGTCATCCACAGATTAGGTGCAGCCCACGGAAATGCCGATGCCCTCTCCAGGAGGGATGCTCTAGGGAGCTGGACCGCCCCTGCCTCCTGGTTGGAGCTGAGGGAGGGGGTGTGTGACAGACGGCAGGGAGAGGTGAGGGGAGTGGTTATTGAAGGGAGATATCTTGCAGCCCGCTGGCTCCACCCTCGAGCTTTATATGGACTTCCTGCCCAAC
The DNA here is from genome assembly GCF_045679555.1 of Salvelinus alpinus. Taxonomy (NCBI): domain Eukaryota; kingdom Metazoa; phylum Chordata; class Actinopteri; order Salmoniformes; family Salmonidae; genus Salvelinus; species Salvelinus alpinus. The sequence continues at coordinate 20,802,517 of NC_092094.1, read as the reverse complement.
GAGGCGAGCCTTATGAAGAGAGTGAGAAGTAAGAGAAATAACTGTGTGACTATCCACACTGTGTACCGAACCGGATTGGCTAAGGACCGGAGTTTTAGGATTACCCCTGGAGAACGGAACGTACGACGAGAACGGATTGTGGGCTGTGAAATGGTTGAATCCCCCCCTTTTCCCAGTGTGCAAAACTCCCTAATAAACTCCCCATTTGCATTCTAGTTGTGCTCCTTGTGCGTGTTTGGTTATTGAACTTGGTGAAGTGGAAACCCCACACCCTTGAAACTGCTACAATCCCTAGTATTGTTACTGTCACCGCCGATTGGAAGTTCCTCGTTTAAAAAACAAAGAGAACAATTACTGTACAAACACTGTCGCCTGAGGAAGCCTTTGCTGGAATGATGTCGGGTAATTTCCTATCTTTAAAGATCTCGCTTTACCATCTACGGTCTCTGCGGACACACTACTGTGGGACTGGGTGTTAATGTGTGTAGTTCTCTAATCTAAATATTTTATCTTTAGCCTGTTATGTCTCTAAGAGTAATGAATAGTAAATCAGTCATAAAAATAGATACTTGGAATGTTGGCAGTGACGTAAATGGTAAATAGAGACAAATGGCAGAATGTATTAGCCATTCCATTAGCAAATATATTTTGGATGCTTGCTATTACCATTGGTAATTGGTATTTCCAATTCTTGACGGCAAACTAAGATAATGAATATAGAATGGTTAGACCTTAAAGAGTGAGTGTGTGTGTGTCCGTATACTGAGAGAGTTAGAGTATCTGTAATGTCTCTGATTAGAGCTGTCTAGGCTGTTTACATCCCTAGCCTGTCTTCCTTGCTCTCCTCTTCATTACTCTGCAGCACGGCTGCTGATCCATGTTGTAATTTTTATTAAAAATCCTAAATACGCAGGGAGAGAGAGTGTGATTGGCTGTTGATGTTTGTTACTTTGTCTTCTTTAAAACACTTGAGTCTGGAGAGACATGTTCCTGACTGTGGGAAAGCCATTAATATGGGAGGGGAGAACACTGAGGACTGTGGGCTCTCGTTCTCCTTGGCTGACGTGAGTAGGATATTTAAGCTCGTTAACCCTCGCAAGGCTGCCGGCCCAGACGGCATCGCTAGCCGCGTCCTCAGAGCATGCTCTCCCTATCTCAGGCAGCTGTCCCCACTTGCTTCAAGATGTCCACCATTGTTTCTGTAGCCAAGAAAGCAAAGGTAACTGAACTAAATGACTATCGCCCCGTAGCACTCACTTTTGTCATCATGAAGTGCTTTGAAAGGCTAGTTAAGGACTATATCACCTCCACCTTAGCTGACACCCTAGACCAACTTCAATTTGCATACCGCCCCAATAGATCCACAGACGATGCAATCACCATCACACTGCACACTGCCATATCCCATTTGGACAAGAGGAATACCTGTGTAAGAATGCTGTTCATTGACTACAGCTCAGCCTTCAACACCATAGTACCCTCCAAGCTCATCATTAAGCTTGGGGCTCTGGGTCTGAACCCTGCTCTGTGCAACTGGGCCCTGGACTTCCTGACGGGCCGCCCCCAGGTGGTAATGGTAGGAAACAACACCTCCACTATGCTGATCCTCAACACAGGGGTGGTGCTCAGCCCCCTCCTGTACTCCCTGTTCACCAATGACTGAATGGCCATGCACGCCTCCAACTCCATCGTGAAGTTTGCAAATGACACAACAGTAGTAGGCCTGATTACCAAATATGACGAGACAGACTACAGGGATGAGGTGAGGGTCCTGTCCTCTCCCACAACGTCAACAAAACAAAGGAGATGATCGTGGATTTCAGGAGACAGCAGAGAGAGGAGGCCATCCACATCGACGGGACCGCAGTGGAGAAGGTGAAAAGCTTCAAGTTCCTCGGCGTACACATCACTGACATTCTGAAGAAGTCCACCCACACCGACAGTGTGGCGAATAAGGTATAACAGTGCCTCTTCAACCTCAGGAGGCTGAAGAAATTCGGCTTGGCCCCTAAGACCCTCACAAACTTTTACAGATGCACCACTGAGAGCATCCTGTCGGGCTGTATCACGGCCTGATATGGCAACTACACCGCCCGCAACAGCAGGGCTCTCCAGAGGGTGGTGCAGTCTGACCAACGCAATACCGGGGGCACACTGCCTGCCCTCTAGGACACCTACAGCACCCGATGTTACAGGAAGGCTAAGAAGATAATCAAGGACATCAACCACCCAAGTCACGGCCTGTTCACCCCGCTATCGTCCAGAAGGCGAGGACAGTACAGGTGCATTAAAGCTGGGACCGAGAGACTGAAAAACAGCTTGTATCTCAAGGCCATCAGACTATTAGCCATCACTAGCCGACCTCCACCCAGTACCCTGCCCTGACCTCAGTCACTGTCACTAGCCGGCTACCACGCAGTTACTCAACCCTGCACTGTAGAGGCTGCTGACCTATGTACATAGACATGGAATCACTGGTCACTTTAATCATCTTTACATACTGTTTTACAGTATGGTCGAATTAATACACTATACTAAACTACTAGTTTCATGTGTATATTTTGTATTCTACTGTATTGTCAATTCCACTCTGATATTGCTCATCCTAATATTTATATTTCTTAATTCCATTATTTTACTTTTAGACTTGTGTTTATTGTTGTGAATTGTTAGATACTACTGCACTGGTAGAGCTAGGAACACAAGCATTTCGCTACACCTGCAATAACATCTGCTAAATGTGTACGTGAGCCAATAACATTTGATTCGATTTGATTTGAGAGAAGAGAAAGTGCCTGTTCTTCATTCCTGTCAGGCAGGGTCTGAGACCTGGGATACTCAGCTTACCTGCAGTAATCCTCTGCAATTGCACAACTAGCACCATGCTTCTCTGTGTGCTGAATGTTTTCCAATTATGACAGAAAGTGTCACAATTACAGTGTATCAAACACCATACTCTCTGGCCAAATCAGCACCTGAGTACAATAAAGGTGTGAAGGTGCTCCATGGGGATGATCTAGCCCGGCCAGTGCTCATGGTGAAGTGAATGGCTTTTAGACTAGAAAGCCAGATCCATGTTTTATAGACATTCATTAAGATTCTCCCAGCACTAAGCCTGAGCTCAGGGCAGGCATGTTGATCCCGATCATAATTAATGAAATCTCTCCTTACTCTATGTGCAGCATGAGGGACACTAGCCAGAACCACGGTCTTCATTGGGGACCCGTGGGTAGTTCTCTCGCATAATTTACTGAATTAAAACCCCCTGGCATCATCTAAATGAAGTGTAATAAAAGAAGAAGCCAGCTAAATTTGCCCTTGTTAATTGAGAATCTGCAGACTCTGGCTCCCAAAGGAGAGGGGATGTTTTGAATCCACACATCTCTATCCTTGTTAGAACCACAGAAACCCAGTCATACATTCCCTCCCTCCCTACCTTCTGTATTCACCACCTGAACAATGTATTCTCAGAGGGATTTTTCTGAATCCAATTTCAGATGCAATTCCACTTCCGCAGGGCGCTGTGTTTGCCATAGATCCACACAGTGGCTTCTAAGAGTAAGAAGTAATTAATATTCTTTAGAAGATAAATGACAGACAGACTTTGTTTGGAAGAGCCACTGTGGACAAATTGGGCCCGTGTTCCCTGGAGGTAGTGGCTCCTCACAAGGCTGTGCAAGCTCCTATCTTCTTATCTTCCTTCGATTGACTGGAAAAGTTCTGACATGACTTATACGGAAGATTGATCCAAAAGTTCCCAAATAAAAATAACTCAAGTAGGGGACAAACCTACAGCTTACATTTTCTGGATAGGGTAAAATAAACTATTGTTCACAGAATGGGTGGAAAACACGTTAAAAATGTTGACATGTCTTTACCTATTTAGTCATTAACCTATTTAGTCATTACCTATTTAGTTATTACCTATTTAGTCATTAACCTATTTAGTTACTCATTAACCTATTTAGTCATTACCTATTTAGTTACTCATTAACCTATTTAGTCATTACCTATTTAATCATTACCTATTTAGTTAGTCATTAACCTATTTAGTCATGAAACTACTTGGTCATGAAACTACTTAGTCATGAACTTATTTAGTCATGAACTTATTTAGTCATGAACCTATTAGTCATGAACGTATTTAGTCATGAACTTATTTAGTCATGAACTTATTTAGTCATGAACCTATTTAGTCATGAACCTATTTAGTCATGAACTTATTTAGTCATGAACTTATTTAGTCATGAACCTATTTAGTCATGAACCTATTTAGTCATGAACTTATTTAGTCATGAACCTATTTATTCATCAACCTATTTCGTTATCAACCTATTTAGTCAACCTATTTAGCAAGAGAAACAGTCCATTTGGCATTGTTGTGCACTGTTAATTCTCTTCCTGATTGAGCTTGCCTGCCTGCCTGTTAAAGACTTCCCTCTTCCGTACGATGCACCAGGGAGAACAGATAGCTTTGCAAAACCAACCCCAAATAAAGGTGCCTTAGGGGGCTCCGCACTTACATTGGCAGGACATTACCATAATGTTTAAGATGTTTTGGCAACAGTGCGTCTCGCAGTGGGAACCAAACATTACAGGGATGAAGAAAATATGGAATGTACCTTCTCCAGGTTAGGTACAAAACAAGGTAAACTTTGAGGGAGGGAGGAGAGCAGCGGTACACCTTTTAATCCCAGTCAAGCCTGCCATCCATCGCTGAGGGGCTACTGCAACACAAACTGCTGCCCTCAGTCCCCCATATCACCATATTCACCTTGTGCAGCTGCAATATGAAAGAATGTTAAGGCACTGGAGTCACTCACCAAACGTTTTGCTATCTCTCTCCAGACATTAACTGCTGTGACTTGTTAACTTTGAAAACAAGGCAAAATGATGTCTGAATTGGCAGTTTTTGCCCGTTCTCTGTAGTAGCACCTCATTTTCTACTCAATCTCTTTATCATGCAGTGGTTCAGTGCTGACGAAGGCTGTGATTGAGATTCCTGGCAGCCCCTCAGTGAGCAGGGTCCTGTACTGTGTGTTTGATGTGAAGGTTGGCTGCCGACAGTACGTACAGTGGGGAGAACAAGTATTTGATACACTGCCGATTTTGCAGGTTTTCCTACTTACAAAGCATGTAGAGGTCTGTAATTATTATCATAGGTACACTTCAACTATGAGAGACGGAATCTAAAACAAAAATCCAGAAAATCACATTGTATGATTTTTAAGTAATTAATTTGCATTTTATTGCATGACATAAGTATTTGATACATCAGAAAAGCAGAACTTAATATTTGGTACAGAAACCTTTGTTTGCAATTACAGAGATCATACGTTTCCTGTAGTTCTTGACTAGGTTTGCACACACTGCAGCAGGGATTTTGGCCCACTCCTCCCTACAGATCTTCTCCAGATCCTTCAGGTTTCGGGGCTGTCGCTGGGCAATACGGACTTTCAGCTCCCTCCAAAGATTTTCTATTGGGTTCAGGTCTGGAGACTGGCTAGGCCACTCCAGGACCTTGAGATGCTTCTTACGGAGCCACTCCTTAGTTGCCATGGCTGTGTGCTTCGTGTCGTTGTCATGCTGGAAGACCCAGCCACGACCCATCTTCAATGCTCTTACTGAGGGAAGGAGGTTGTTGGCCAAGATCTCGCGATACATGGCCCCATCCATCCTCCCCTCAATACGGTGCAGTCGTCCTGTCCCCTTTGCAGAAAAGCATCCCCAAAGAATGATGTTTCCACCTCCATGCTTCACGGTTGGGATGGTGTTCTTGGGGTTGTACTCATACTTCTTCTTCCTCCAAATACGGCGAGTGGAGTTAGACCAAAAAGCTCTATTTTTGTCTCATCAGACCACATGACCTTCTCCCATTCCTCCTCTGGATCATCCAGATGGTCATTGGCAAACTTCAGACAGGCCTGGACATGCACTGGCTTAAGCAGGGGGACCTTGCGTGCGCTGCAGGATTTTAATCCATGACGGCGTAGTGTGTTACTAATGGTTTTCTTTGAGACTGTGGTCCCAGCTCTCTTCAGGTCATTGACCAGGTCCTGCCGTGTAGTTCTGGGCTGATCCCTCACCTTCCTCATGATCATTGATGCCCCACGAGGTGAAATCTTGCATGGAGCCCCAGACCGAGGGTGATTGACCGTCATCTTGAACTTCTTCCATTTTCTAATAATTGCGCCAACAGTTGTTTCCTTCTCACCAAGCTGCTTGCCTATTGTCCTGTAGCCCATCCCAGCCTTGTGCAGGTCTACAATTTTATCCCTGATGTCCTTACACAGCTCTCTGGTCTTGGCCATTGTGGAGAGGTTGGAATCTGTTTGATTGTGTGTGGACAGGTGTCTTTTATACAGGTAACGAGTTCAAACAGGTGCAGTTAATACAGGTAATGAGTGGAGAACAGGAGGGCTTCTTAAAGAAAAACTAACAGGTCTGTGAGAGCCGGAATTCTTACTGGTTGGTAGGTGATCAAATACTTATGTCATGCAATAAAATGCAAATTAATTATTTAAAAATCATACAATGTGATTTTCTGGATTTTTGTTTTAGATTCCGTCTCTCACAGTTGAAGTGTACCTATGATAAAAATGACAGACCTCTACATGCTTTGTAAGTAGGAAAACCTGCAAAATCGGCAGTGTATCAAATACTTGTTCTCCCCACTGTATGTGCTGGACAGAGTCAATAGGATCCATAACTCCACACCCCAGTGTATTAATTGCTTGACACTATGGGCTACTGTATGCTTAAGCTTAAACTCTATTGGACCAGTTATGATCTCTACTGGAGCAGTAGGGAGAAATGAAAAATCTGAATCATTTAGGAAAAAGGATGCCGGCTTGTATTTGGTAAATACAAACTCTTACAAAAAAAATTATCACCTTGAGTAAATATTGATGTGAAATTTGTACAATGAGCTAAATATAAATTCAATACTTCAACACTGCAATAGACTTATAGCCGTATATCCTGCCTATAGTTTACTAGGGTGCCCCAACTATCTTAATCTGAGGGTCTCTCAGATTTCAATGTTCAAAGTGGCAGTGCAAAATCAGTGTCCTCCAAGGAAAATAAATCTTTGCATGCAAATCTTCTTATCGATGTCGCAATCCTAGGTGGAACTGGATCCATACTCAAAAAACCTGACCTGTTTTAGTTCCTCTGTCCAGTGTCTGTGTTCTTTTCCCATCTTAATCTTTTATTTTTATTGGCCAGTCTGAGATATGGCTTTTTCTTTGCAACTCTGTCTAGAAGGCCAGCATGCCGGAGTCGCCTCTTCACTGTTGACATTGAGACGGGTGTTTTGCGGGTACTATTTAATGAAGCTGCCAGTTGAGGACTTGTGAGGCATCTGTTTCTCAAACTAGACACTCTAATGTACTTGTCCTCTTGCTCAGTTGTGCACCGGGGCCTCCCACTCCTCTTTCTATTCTGGTTAGAGCCAGTTTGCGCTGTTCTGTGAAGGGAGTAGTACACAGCGTTGTACGAGGTCTTCAGTTTCTTGGCATTTTCTTGCATGGAATAGCCTTCATTTCTCAGAACCAGAATAGCCTGACGAGTTTCAGAAGTAAGTTATTTGTTTCTGGACATTTTGAGCCTGTAATCGAACTCACAAATGCTGATGCTCCATATACTCAACTAGTCTAAGGCCAGTTTAATTGCTTCTTTAATCAGAACAACAGTTTTCAGCTCTGCTAACATAATTGCAAAAGGGTTTTCTAATGATCAGTGAGCCTTTTAAAATGATAAACTTGGATTAGCTAACAAAACATTCCATTGGAACACAGGAGTGATGATTGCTAATAATGGGCCTCTGCACGACTATGTAGATTTTCCATTTAAAAAATCAGCCGTTTCCAGCTACAATAGTCATTTACAACATTAACAATGTCTACACTGTATTTCTGATCAATTTGATGTTATTTTAATGGACCAAAAATTTGCTTTTCTTTCAAAAACAAGGACACTTCTATTTGACCACAAACTTTTGAACGGTAGTGTATATTTACACCATGAGTACCTTTCATATAAACATTAATATATCTTTTAGCTTTAATCTCTTACAGGAATAAGAAAATAAAACTTAGACAAAATGCTTTACACTTTTAACTACAGCACCAGGCTCACGTGAAGTAAACAATAGACTAGCCTGGGCAATGCAAAGGATTTTACGCAACTAGAGCACCAGGCTTACATGAACAAAACAATAGACTAGCCTGGGCAATGCAAAGGACTTTACGCAACTACAGCACCAGGCTCACGTGGACTGAACAATAGACTTGCCTGAGTAAATGGAAAGTACTAGTGTTACACCTACACACCATTTCTTATAAAGTAAATCTAAAACATAAATGTGTACAAAAATGAATTACGATACTAGCTAGTCACATTTTATAAAAGTATGAAAACTAAAATAGTTCTCCATGCATGATGAGCAGCATCACTAACGTTTGCTATTTAAATTGATCGGTAGCTGAGCTAGCCTAAATGTTAATGGCTTGTGCGTATGCTTGGTTCAGTATGAACACGCAAAGATGCTAGCAATAGCTTATCTAGCCTAATCGCTAGCAGCTCGTTCTCCATACGAAAACTCACCAAATCCTGGCGTCAATCTTTCCCTCAATCCCTTCACAGCATGTTGGTATAGATACGAGTGTTAATGTCCAGTTCTCTCTGTTTAGTTCAGTTTCATACAACTTCTCAACGATTTGAAACATAGTTTTTCTTCCATGGAATGGCGGTAGCTCTTCACGTTCCGTTCTAGCTCTTTTTCAGCATGTTGGCGCCGACTGGTGTATAACGTGAGGTTAGGAGAGGGACTAAGAGAATATTGAATTTTGATTGGCTCAAAATAAACTGCTCGTCATGCAGCTTCTGACAGCTGATTTCTAATAGCTGTCAACTTAAACATATCAATAGCAATTTAGTATAATATGATCGATTACTGGAATCTCACAAGTAACGATAAGTATTCAACATTAGTTGACCTGCGTTACACCAGCATCTATCCAGTCTGTCTGTCAAGGCCTTGGGAGAGGACGGAATGGGGGGGGGGGGGGTATCGCAGGCCTGCGTTTGTGTGTGGTACAATATGTGAGGAAGTGTACCACACGTGTTGACAGGTCTCTCTCTCCCTGATTACCATTGAAGGGTTTTCTCTATAATGAAAAACCTTCTTTAATCACACAAACCCCATACATCTGAGACACTACAATGAGGTGTCCACGCTACAGACACCAGAGTTGTCAGGTTTTGGCCAAGACTGTTCGGGTTTTTGGTCACTAGATGTCCCCATTGCACCTTTTTTGTACCTTTTGTTTTTCTTGCTCCAATTATTGTTTGCACCTGTAGGTCATTCCCTTGTTAGTATTTAATCCCTGTGTGTTCCTTAGTTCCTTGCTCTGTGTTTGTAAGTTAGCACCCAGCCCCAGCCCAAGCCTTGTTTTATTCAGTGTTTTCTCTTGTTGGATTTTCCAGAGGTTCTCTGGTTTAGTTTTGTGTATTATTTGAGTAGTCTTTTGAGGTTTGTTTTTCCCTGCTGTTTTTTACCACTTTGTGGAGTTTCTTTAGTATTTTGGAGGATTTCCATTTTTGTGCCTTTTGGCTTGATTTTTGGACATTGTGGTTTTAGTTTCTTTGCCTGGAGATTTTGTTCTTTATTAAACCACTATCGCTAGTACTGCTGTGTCTGCCTCATCTTCTGGGTTCTGACGATTATTAGTGACTGTTTCTCGCACCGGGTCCTGACAGAAACACAGAGCCATTATAATGAACCCAGAGGCAGCCAGTACCCAGGATCTTTTTTCCATGCTGTCCCACCACGAGGGGACTGTCCAACGCCACGAAGCTGCTCTGGTTCAGCAAGAGGCCTTAATGGCTAGACATTCTCAACTTCTGTCAGAGATGCTGACTTCCATAAAGCAGATTTCGGATCGACTTTCCCCGGCAACCGCTTCTGCTCCAGTTCATCAGATTCAAGTACCCCTGGCAGTTAACCCCCTGGCTGAACCTCGTCTACCGCCTCCCCAACGGTTCTCAGGGGATCCGAGTGTTTGTAAGGGGTTTTTCACCCAATGTTCTCTCTCCTTTGAGCTGCAACCATCGTCGTTTCCCACCGACCGGTCCAAGATAGCATATATCATCACCCTGCTGTCGGAAAAAGCCCTAGCCTGGGCTACTGCTGTTTGGGATGCCCAAAGTCCCTGCTGTGCCAGCTACTCTACCTTTGCTGAAGAATTCAAGCGAGTGTTTCAAGGTCCTACCAACGGCCCTGACTCAGCCAAACAGCTCCTGACTCTCCGCAAAGGTCGGCGCAGCGTGACGGACTATGCCATCCAGTTCCGCACTGTGGCAGCAGCAAGTGGCTGGAACGACGAGGCGCTCACAGTGTGTTTTTTGAAGGGTCTTTCTGACACCATCCAAGATGAACTGGCCACTCGGGAACCACCGGACAACCTCGAGTCCCTTATCAAGTTGGCTTCACGCATAGACCAGCGTCTGAGAGAGAGAGAACTCAACCGCAGACCGCTCACCCTAGCTCCTATCGGTTCCAGCTCCGAGTCTCCACCTTTATCCTCGCTGGCTCCACCAGAACCCATGCAGGTTGGACGCATCTCCCAGGCTGAGAGAGACCGCCGGATGAGGGAGCGATGCTGTCTATATTGCGGCAAACCGGGCCATTTCCGCTCCACGTGTCCCGGGCTCCAGGGAAACGCACTCTCCCGTGCAGGCCTGGGAGGACTGTAACGGGAAACATAACCTCCTCCCATCCATCCAACTCCCGCCTGCTCATTCCAGTTACCCTTTCCTGGGACGACCACGAGTTTTCTCTTCAAGCCTTGGTAGACTCTGGAGCCGCAGGTAACTTCATGGATGGAGTCTGGGCGAAGGAGAATGGCGTTCCTTCTGAACCTCTAAGTGACCCCATAAGGGTTACTACGTTGGATAGAAGTCCTTTGGGATCTGGACTTGTCACTCGTGCCACTACCCCCTTGAGACTTTCAGTTTCCCAACACCAGGAAGTGATGAACTTTCATCTGATCTCCTGTTCCGAGTTCCCTCTCGTCCTTGGTTATCCCTGTCTTCACAGCCATAACCCTCACATCGACTGGTCTGTGGGCACTATCAAGCAGTGGGGTCCTACGTGTCAAGCCACTTGTATCTTCCCGAGTTCCCAGAGTTCCCCTTCCGAGTCTCTAGAATCCATCGACCTGTCCCGAGTTCCTGAGTGTTACCATGACCTCAAACTGGTATTTAGCAAACAGAGGGCCACCAAACTACCACCCCATAGATCTTACGATTGCACCATCGACCTGTTGCCGGGGACCTGTCCTCCCAGGGGTCGGATCTTTTCCCTTTCTCCTCCCGAACGAGCTGCTATGGATACCTACATCAAGGACGCTCTGGCAGCAGGCCTCATGCGTACATCTACCTCGCCGGCGGGAGCAGGGTTTTTCTTTGTGGCCAAGAAAGACGGTGGATTACGACCTTGCATCGACTACCGGGGACTCAATGCCATAACCGTCCGTAACCGCTACCCGCTACCCCTTATGGCCACAGCCTTTGAGCTGCTCCAGGAAGCAGTTGTCTTCACTAAGCTTGACCTGCGGAACGCATACCATCTTGTGCGGATCAAACCCGGGGACGAGTGGAAGACCGCTTTCAACACGCCTACTGGTCACTACGAATACTCGGTGATGCCCTTCGGCCTGACCAACGCTCCGGCTGTGTTCCAAGCGCTCATAAACGATGTGCTTAGGGATATGCTTAACATCTTTGTGTTTGTTTACTTGGATGACATCCTCATCTTTTCGAGCTCCCTTCAAGAACACATTAAGCATGTCAGACAAGTGCTCAAACGCCTCCTAGACAGCCATTTGTACGTTAAGCCGGAAAAGTGTGAATTCCATTCCTCTCGAGTACAATTCCTGGGATTTATAGTGGAACCCGGTCGAGTCCAGATGGACCCCAAGAAGGTAGGGGCGGTAGCGGATTGGCCCACCCCCAAGTCCGTTAAGGAAGTTCAGCGTTTCCTGGGCTTCACCAACTTTTACCGCAAGTTCATCAAGAACTTCAGCTCGGTGGCAGCCCCTCTCTCAGCTGTAACCAAGGGTGGCAACACAAGGTTTCTGTGGGGAAGAGAAGCTGAGACGGCCTTCCAAGGACTCAAGCAGCGCATCCTCTCTGCTCCCATCCTGACACTACCAACGGCGGATGAACCTTTTGTGGTGGAGGTAGACGCATCAGAGGTTGGGGTTGGAGCTGTCCTGTCTCAGCGGGGTGAAGACAAGAAGCTTCATCCTTGCGCCTTCTTCTCTCACCGGCTTACCCCGGCCGAGAGGAATTACGATGTGGGGGATCGTGAACTCCTAGCGGTTAAGATGGCATTGAAGGAATGGAGACACTGGCTCGAGGGGGCTTCTCAACCGTTTCAAGTGCTTACGGACCACAAAAATCTGGAGTATATCCAGCAGGCGAAGCGGTTGAACTCCAGACAAGCTCGATGGTCTCTTTTCTTCAGCCGATTTCAGTTTATCCTCACCTATAGACCCGGGTCGAAGAATCTCAAACCGGACGCCTTGTCACGAATCTACTCTCCTGCCATTCGAGAAGATACTGACATGACTGTCCTTCCGGCCGCTAAGATCGTGGCTCCGATCTCGTGGCAAGTGGAGGATACCGTGAAACAAGCTCAAGCCATCGAACCGGGCCCTGGAGGAGGTCCTGCTAATCGGTTGTTTGTTCCCAAGGCAGCAAGGTCCCAAGTCCTTCTGTGGGGGCACTCCTCTCGCCTCACCTGTCACCCGGGCGTAGGTCGCACCTTGGAGTTCATCCAGCGTAAGTTCTGGTGGCCCACCATAAAAGAAGACGTTGCCACTTTCGTCAAGGCCTGTTCCGTGTGCTGCCAGGGCAAATCTTCTCACCTCCGCCCTCAAGGACTCCTTCACCCTCTATCTATTCCCCACCGACCCTGGTCCCATATCTCGTTGGACTTTATTACTGGCCTTCCTCCGTCCCATGGTAATACTACGATCCTAGTCATCATCGACAGGTTTTCTAAGGCGGCCAGGTTTGTTCCCTTGACCAAATTACCTTCTGCCAAGGAAACAGCTGAGTTGGTGATTAACCATGTGTTCCGAGTCTTTGGGATTCCGCAAGATATCGTTTCCGACAGAGGTCCCCAGTTCGCCTCAAGGTTTTGGAAGGCCTTCTGCCAACTCATAGGGGCCACGGCCAGTTTATCTTCAGGGTACCATCCGGAGTCCAATGGCCAAACTGAGAGGATGAATCAGGAGCTGGAAACCACCCTCAGATGCATGGTTTCCAACAACCCGTCCACATGGTCATCATTCATTGTTTGGGCCGAGTACGCGCACAACACCTTGTGCTCCTCCTCCACTGGTATATCCCCGCATGAGTGTCAGTTTGGCTATGCGCCTCTATTGTTCCCGGACCAGGAGGCAGAAGTCAGAGTGCCTTCAGCCTCGAGGTTCATCAGACGCTGTCGGCTTACGTGGAAGAAGGCACGTCTTAATCTTCTGCGTTCCTCTCAGCAGTACCAACGACAAGCCAACAGACGTCGCCGTCCCGGTCCTACCCTGTACCCCGGCCAGAGAGTATGGCTCTCAACTAAAAATTTACCACTACGGGTGGAGTCTCGCAAGCTGTCCCAGAGGTTCATCGGTCCCTTTAAGATTGCCAGGAGAGTCAATCCCGTTACTTTTCGCCTGCACTTACCCAGATCCCTTAAGATCAATCCAACATTTCACATCTCTTTATTAAAACCTGTTGTTTTTTCTCCCCTTATCCCGGCAGGCAGACCTCCCCCTCCGCCCCGTGTCATCGGTGGCCAGTCGGCTTATACCGTCCACCGGATACTGGATTCCCGCCGGGTGCAGCGGTCCTGGCAGTATCTGGTGGACTGGGAAGGCTACGGTCCCGAGGAGCGCTCCTGGGTTCCTGCCAAGGACATACTGGACCCTGACCTCATTCGTCAGTTCAGGACCCTCCACCCTGAGAAGGCTGGTAGGAACGTCAGGAGCCGTTCCTAGGAGGGGGATTCTGTCAGGTTTTGGCCAAGACTGTTCGGGTTTTTGGTCACTAGATGTCCCCATTGCACCTTTTTTGTACTTTTTGTTTTTCTTGCTCCAATTATTGTTTGCACCTGTAGGTCATTCCCTTGTTAGTATTTAATCCCTGTGTGTTCCTTGCTCTGTGTTTGTAAGTTAGCACCCAGCCCCAGCCCAAGCCTTGTTTTATTCAGTGTTTTCTCTTGTTGGATTTTCCAGAGGTTCTCTGGTTTAGTTTTGTGTATTATTTGAGTAGTCTTTTGAGGTTTGTTTTTCCCTGCTGTTTTTTACCACTTTGTGGAGTTTCTTTAGTATTTTGGAGGATTTCCATTTTTGTGCCTTTTGGCTTGATTTTTGGACATTGTGGTTTTAGTTTCTTTGCCTGGAGATTTTGTTCTTTATTAAACCACTATCGCTAGTACTGCTGTGTCTGCCTCATCTTCTGGGTTCTGACGATTATTAGTGACTGTTTCTCGCACCGGGTCCTGACAAGAGTGGAGATCGCACAGTAGCTAATGAATCAACAGGCAGCTCGCTGTGCTCATTTGTCGGAGCTAATTAACGGAAAACCCTGCAAGCATCCGCAGGACGACCTCTGCTAATCTACACTCTTGACTCAGCCACCCCGCTCGCTCACTCATACCAACGACAATACATACTTAATACACACAAATTCTCATACACTATACACAGTCACATCCATACACCTACAGAAAATACATTCAACAAATGACATGTCAAGGCTACTACTCTCCCTGGAGTCCTCATCTCCACTCTATTCAGTAGGTAATTGCAGTGTGATTAGCAGAGAGAGGAGAGGAGGTCGTAGAGGAGATAGACAGAGAGGCTCATATGGTAAAGCGTCTGCCGCTAGTCTCTGGAGGGTTAGTCAATGTAACGGTTCTGCATGAGTGGCCATTGAGGATCCTCTCTAAAGAAACACACACACACACACACACATTCACCTACACTCGCACCCACACCCTCACACACACCCACTCATTCACACACTTCTTTCTGGGCTATAAGAGGAACTCCACTCTGACACATTGTTGGAGGCTCAGATTCCCCGGGGGCAATGGATGCATGCCAAGCTGCTCACTTCTAAAGTATTAAGGGCAGAATCCATTCTGTGTTACTAATTCTAGAAATGTGTGGAAAATATGGAAATAGGCAGTCGTGTTCCCGATGTTTGGACTTGAGAACAAACACAGATTTCTGCTGCCTTTATATTAGAGCCAAAGTCCCAAATCCTTCATATAATTGAGGTCATAAATAAGCATTGGTGCCCTGTCATGTCCCTGACTGACACTGAATGAAAAATGATGTAATAATACACCAGAGACAAATCTATGAATGCGAGATGTCAAAGGCATGAGGAAATAAATTGAAGTTTAGCACAGTAAATAACTTCTCTGGCGTTTATATTTGTCGACGCATGATATCATAAACGTCAGCAAACAAGACAGATTCCACTGAAAACAAACCCACCTGTTTCCATACTCTGCATCTCATTCTTTACAATTTTAGAGTTTATGATACAATAAAGCTCTCGGGTGGCCGATTGAGGTATAATCTAGAATGTGTCGTATGTAAACATCTAGACGCCACTCAGCTTGGCAGTGCCACTCTTGAAATCAGCAGGTTGAATTAATGGCCGATGTGCTTCCATATGGCGAGGATGGGGAAGCCCTGTCTGTCTCAATGTCAGGGGAGGTCTGTGGGAGGGCAGTGGAAATCGTTTTGGAGTAGTTTTTATTCCCACAGAGAGGGGATAAAAGGTCATTCATATTGTGGCCACTGATAACATACAACCTCTTAGCAGTCCCAGCTCAATGCCGTGGTGATAACCAGAGGGTGATTACGAGTAGCGAGAGGAGGTCAGGATCCCTTCTGGAGCTAAATGCCTGCCTGCCTGGGAAACTCAATGGTCTGTGAAGCTACGCTGCTGGAAAGATCAATACCTTCCAATCGTAGTATTTTTCTCCCCGAAGTGCTGAGAAATCACTTTCCCTGCAGCAACACAATGGAGGTGTGTGGAGAGGAGGTGGTCAATTAAATGACACCGCTTTCAGCTCACATTCTCTATGTTGTTTACTCCGAGCCGTATCACTAGACAAAGGGGGAAATGAGGCAAATAATATGTCAGGTGACTCAACACATTTCCAATGGTCCTATCCAAATGGCCATTGGCATGTTCGAAACTTGATTGAAAGCTCAAAGCTCTTTTATTCCGGCACCGAAATCTTAAAGCCTCAATCAAAGTAGACCACAATCTGAGATTCGAGTAGAAGGTTATGCAGCATCCAGTCTAAATGAACAGAAACGGGGAGCTAAGATGGGCGCTGAACTTCTCAAAGCTAATTTCCTCACACAAAGGTTAACAAAGCCCTTGGTTAGAGTGACATTGTCATCCTGTGAATAAGCAAGAGTATGTGACATGGTGTCAGCAGTCCATCAACAGATGGTTTTGTAGCCATGACGACTCACTCCATGTGTAGAGCAACAGCAGCAGGTGCATAGGGTGTATTGACTCTGAGCAAGGTTGACTCAACCTCCAACAGGGCTGCTGGTGATTTCACAGTAGTCAGAAATTTAACTTCTAACAAACCCAACTCCACATTTGTCCCTCACACAGCAAGCACTGTGGTTTTCACCACTCAAGCTGAATTTATTTTCTTATTTTACCTTTTTACAGTAATCATTTTACTCCCATTTGTTTAGGCTCTGGCTGGCAAATGAGAGGAAGTCCGAGAGAGGTTGTAATGACAATAATGATGACAAATACGATTTATAATTTCTGCCTAGTTTTCGACTTGGCGCTAATCTAATCTGGATCCAAACCCTTCCATCATACCGAGGTCAGAGGAACTGTTTCACCAATAATACTCTCCCTGTCCGGGCAACAGAAATAAACAGAATAGACAAGGTTGGTAATAGATGGAGAGAAGCAGAGCTGTAAACATAATTTCCCTGTGGGGGGAAATGTTCAGAGCAGAGCTGCGGTCATCTAGTCTAATTCCTCCTCACATCAATATTGAAAAACTGCACTCTGCAACAGAACCAGGTCAGGCCAAGCATCTGCAGAACGAGGCTCATAATCCAATTGATGTGTCTCCAGATATGTGTCCACATACAGTCCAATGCCATCACAACTCATATCCCATTAAGCTAGAACGTAAACCAAAATGTTGCAGATAAGTTGCTGGGTAAACAAAACCTCAGGATTTATCTCCCAACTCTTCCATTAGTGGAGACAGGATGAAGTGATTCCTATTCGCTCGTTTAATCAAGAACGCATTTCTGTTGTATAACATGTCGAGCTAAATATTTGGTTTGAAAACTGTCATATAGATGATTAAGGTGGGTTTCAATTGTTCCTTTTTATCAATCAAGTATTCCCAGAGCTCCTGGAAAAAAACAAGAAACAGGTGAGGCCTTGTGGGAAGTCTTAAAACTAAATGCACACAATATGAAATTAGCATTAAAGAGACGTTCCCACTCGAACAAACATCTGCTCACGCCAATAAAGATTAAAACATTTTCTTAAGGAGACAATGTACACTGAATCCCCCGCTAGCCTCCAGTCACCCTTCAGAGATAAACCAAAGCCAAAGCTCTGTGTTGTGTTCATCATTTCCCTCATTATGTTGAGGTGCTGGAGGTTTCCACGCCTACATGGCGAGGAAAAGACATGCAGGATCCAGGCACTTCAGAGGGAGAGGGCGTGTGATCTATCACCCTCCGATGAGTAGACAACGAAACAGTGCACAGGCAGTCCACTGGGAGCTGGAGAGGGGAGATACAGCAAATGAAAAAGGAAAGCAAAACAAAAAACAACACAAACAACTGAGAGACATTGGCGGTCCTGTGGGGGGATATAGGCCTGCAAACCCACAGAGTAATACATGCAGCCGCTTCTTTCCATGGCTGCTGTCCTTGCAGCTGTGACCAGGCGTCCCTGGGGTGCAGTCAGATCCCTGTGAAGAGGCACTACTCAGTAGGAGGGGCAGCAGTAGCATTAACACTTGGGAGTTCACATATACCAATAACTGTTCAGCCTTTAGGCCAATTTACTGGAGTTGAGAGTAAAAGAGGTAATTGCAGATTGAGTAAACAAATCTCTCCACAAGCCATTCACATTGGGCAAACTTGTAATGAAATCTTCTTTCTTCAAATAGTTTATTGTAATTCCCTTATTTCCCTGGTTGTTAGTTTCAGTGTAATGGAAATGGCCTGCAGACTGCAGAGAGATGTGTGGATACTACAGGATGTGCTAGGGAGCAGCCTGTCGCTGCAGACCTGCAGACACGGGAGCTCTCGGCTCATGATCTAGTAAATATCAGCTTGCTCTTCTGCTATGAATACTCAGCCATCCTTAGGTTCCAACCTGCAGCGAGCGCAGTCAGATTTGAGTTGGAAGGCTACTCTGCGCCACAAATAGGCTGTGTCACAAGGATAACCTTAAAAGCTACGGTGAAGGTTATTACCATCTATAATGTCTATAAATGATAATTCTTAACGCTCTGGAGACTGGCTGCACTTGCACACCTGACCTACAAACGCAACAGCATGATATGAAATATACATGCATAGATTTTAAATGTAGCAAAAATTGGGAGGAATGACGCTTTTAGAGGTCAGCGGATGAAAAGAAAAGTGACAGGTCTAGAGAGATAAGGAGTTCTACAGAGTTTCTAGGTTCTGGCAACTTTCAGTCTGTACTTGTGGCTTTGCACTCCATATTTAGCATTATCTGTGCTTTGTTTCTCAGCCTGAGCTCCGAGAATGGGGAAGCAAGCACCGAAAGAGTCCTTTGAAAGTGGATAAATACACTACAATCTCACCGGGGCGCATAGTCAGCGTACGCATTGAGCCACCTCCATAAATCAAAATACATCACAGCCATCCTCCAACCACTGCTGCAACAGGTGTCCCCTCCTCCCCCTCCCCTCTCTTACTATGCAAATAGCCTTCCTTCAGAGTTGTTGTGTTTACTGAGCAATGTCCCTAGATTCTCTCAAGAGGCCCACCTAAAAATGCTCAACATGGTAAGACGCTTGGAGAGCCCTTGCCTCAGAGTGGTAGGGAGGGACTGAATGCAGGATAAAGCCTGCTTCATCTTCTATGGCTTGAACAGCTCCTGCAGCGCACCCTGCAGCCCGAACGCCAACTAAGTCTGATGTTTACCGCAGTATAAACAGACAGCCTGATACTTACCGCAGTGTTAACTGCCACCTCCGCTCTTGGTGCTTTGTCTTCTAACTGGCTTTTCTTTCGGGAAGGCCTGTAACAGCGAGGATAATGGTAGTGGCTGTGAAAGTCGGCGGTCTCTACGCCTGTCACACAGGTGCCAACAACAGCGACTGGCCTTTATCAGCGCAGCCTGGTGGCCAACTGATAAGAGCCTGTCCCATCCAAACAGGAACAATGAACCAAAGGAGACCACCACTGGTTGATCCATGCAACAGCTACACAGTATCTGTGTGTCTACAAAAGCCCATCACCCAGACCATAGATTAGAGCTACATGACGCTAAGATTGTAATTCAATGCAAAAAGCATTCTGGTTCCTAGTGTTTCCATTCACATTGCATGGAGTGTAATGGGAGTGTAATTCAACTCTTTCACTATCCTACCCATTAATATCAAAGGATGAGGAGGAGGTATTGCTGCAGCTGCTGAAGCGGCCATTTGTTCCTCCTCTTTAGCTACTTGAGTTACCCTCACTGCTGTGCATCCTATATGATTGGCTATATATAATAAATGGTGTTTAAGAGATGGAAAAAGCTGTCTCAGGTCCTGTGTGGTTGGACATGCCAGACCTCAGCCACTCTATTGTGTTGCACATTCTGAGATTGCCTGATCTCTCTAATCCCCATGTTCTACATGACCTGGACATGGGAGAAGGTGCAGAGGACATTTAGATCAATAGAGGACTTGACATATGCTTAGTGACCTTAGTGACAGAGTGCACTAATGTCCGGTTTATATACACATCCAGATACAGACTAAAGAAGAAGTGTCTTTATACTGTAACTCCCAACATGAGAGTCTAATGAGGCTTGCATTGGCATTTTGGGTGACCAATGTTGTCACAGATTGGCATTTATTGTCATGAATTTTGCCCTGGAGGCAGCGCTACAGAGTGATCACTAGCTGGCACAGCTACAAAGTCATTATATATATTTTTTAAACCTAACCCTAACCACACTGCTAACCCTAATGCCTAGTCCTAACCTTAAATTAATTAAGACCAAGCTAATTTTAGTTTTCATGAATTGCTACAATGTAGCCATTTTTTGCTATCTAGCGGAAATCTCTCAGTTCTGCCTCCAGGGCGAGTTTCATGATAATAAACGTCAAGCTGTGATGTTGTCATCCGAGTTATTTAACACACAATATGACCTTGACAAATTAACAGAGGGAGCCTTATTTTTTGTTGAAAGCTTCATGGTCTTCGTCAAACTTTATCAGGCTGACAAGCAAGGTTATCCCAAGCATGGATTCTCCCATGAACGACTGTCTGTCTACTTCTGTGTAATCAAGGAAGGAAGACAATAAATAAATTGGGAACATTACCTTAGGGCATAAGCCACATATATAAATGTCAGTTATATAAAGGAGTGATCACCAAGTTGAATCGATCTTTCGCGCTTTGAGCGATCCAAACACACTTTGATAGTGTAATTCAATTAAACAAGTAAAAGAAAGGAGGACAGACAGTGAGTGTAATCCAATCAAATAAAAAGGTAACTAACAAGCTGTGGCGTACAGTAGATCACAAGACCGTACGGTCATGGTGTTCACCTCTAATCATTAGAGCCCACTGACTCTGCTGTGCGTCTGTTCTTCCCCTCATTACTGGAGGGAACACAGAGAGAGGGGCCATTGCTCCTTCTCTCTGAGCTATGACCACTTTACGTCACTTTATGTCCCCTGTGCCTGGGAAGAATGGTCACATTACCGCCAAAGAAAGTGAAACAAAGACGCACAGAATGAGGGAAGGCGAGAAGGGCATCTCTCCAACCATGAAAAGCCTTCCGTTTAATGGCAGCCTACTTTTCTTCATACCTTCGTCCTATCCCGAGGCTACACTTTGCGGGGCGCCTTTTGTTTCCATTTGCGATGTGAGACAATAACCAATAAAAAATCAAATAAAGGGGAGAGATACAGAGCCGAATCCCGATCCTGCTGATATTTATTATCAGTGGGTCTATGAATAACTACTATCAAGTAATGGGGGCTTAGATGTCCACAGTTTGCTGAGGCCCAGAGCCGGAGCCCACAGTGACTGACACTCCTAAGGATACCTATTGACTGGGAGCTTCTTTTCATGTCTGGAGGTTTGCAGTAAATACATTTAAATGTGCATGGCTTCCAGGCCCTGTCAATGAATATACATGGGCCATGCTCTGCTGACCTTGCCTGCCTCCTGTACTCCTGTACACTGGGACTCATTGTGGACTGCATTATGCAGAAACGAAATGTTGACAGCAGGAAACCATGGGAAGATACTCATCTATGTGATCCCTGCTGCTCAGCAAGCCCACACAAATCCAATGGGCTCATCTCTGTGAATTGCAAATGCACTGTGATATAATGAGAGAGTCTTCCACACCAGCCTCACTCTGGTATTGATGAAGAGCGTAGATGTGTTTTGAAGACATATCGATGTTTTGTTTTGTTTGTATACAGTGCTTTTGTGCAACTTAATGTGCCTCGGAATTAAGTTATTCTTGCCGGCGAGACGAAAATGGAAACCAATGATCACCGGGGAATTCAGGGCTTAGGAAGGCATCCGCCTGTAAAGCTTAATATCTGTTAAACAGCCAGCTTCCTCTAGTGGAGAATCTTCAAGAGGCAATGTTCTGTCTGCACCCAAAGCAGATAAATAGACAGGGGGAGATGGAGGAACGTATGCTATGTGATTGCGTTTCAGGAAGATTTAACACTATGTTAGCTAGAAAAAACTCTGAATATACAGTTGAAGTCGGAAGTTCACATACACCTTAGCCAATTACATTTAAACTCAGTTTTCACAATTCCTGATATTTAATCCAAGTAAAAATTCCCTGTCTTAGGTCAGTTAGGATCACCATTTTATTTTAAGAATGTGAAATGTCAGAGTAATAGTATAGGGACTGATTTATTTCAGCTGTAATTTCTTTCATCACATTCCCAGTGGGTCAGAAGTTTACATACACTCAATTAGTATTTGGTAGCATTGCCTTTAAATTGTTGAACTTGGGTCAAACATTTCGGGTAGCCTTCCACAAGCTTCCCACAATAAATTGGGTGAATTCTGGCCCATTCCTCCTGATAGAGCTGGTGTAACTGAGTCAGGTGTGTAGGCCTCCTCGCTTGCACATGCTTTTTCAGTTCTGCCCACATATTTTCTATAGGATTGTGGTTACGGCTTTGTGATGGCCACTCCAATACCTTGACTTTGTTGTCCTTAAGCCATTTTGCCACAACTTTGGAACTATGCTTGGGGTCATTGTCCATTTGGAAGACCCATTTGCGACCAAGCTTTAACTTCCTGACATGTCTTGAGATGTTGCTTCAATATATCCACATAATTTTCCTGCCTCATGATGCCATCTATTTTGTGAAGTGCACCAGTCCCTCCTGCAGAAAAGCACCCCCACAACATGATGCTGCCACCCCCGTGATTCACGGTTGGGGTGGTGTTCTTCGGCTTGCAAGCATCCCCCTTTTTCCTCTAAACATAACTATGGTCATTATGGCCATAATTTTTTCCCCATGTGCAGTTGCAAACCGTAGTCTGGCTTATTTATGTCAGTTTTGGAGCAGTGGCTTCTTCCTTGCTGAGCGGCCTTTCAGGTTATGTCGATATAGGACTCGTTTTACTGTGGATATAGATACTTTTGTACCTGTTTCCTCCAGCATATTCACAAGGTCCTTTGCTGTTGTTCTGGGATTGATTTGCAATTTTCGCACCAAAGTACGTTTATCTCTAGGAGACAGAATGCGTCTCCTTCCTGAGCGGTATGAAGGCTGCGTTGTCCCATGGTGTTTATACTTGCGTACTATTGTTTGTATAGATTAACGCGGTACCTTCAGGCATTTGGAAATTGCTCCCAAGGATGAACCAGACTTGTGGAGGTCTACACATTTTTTTCTGAGGTCTTGGCTGATTTCTTTTGATTTTCCCATGATGTCAAGCAAAGAGGCACTGAGTTTGAAGGTAGGCCTTGAAATACATCCACAGGTACACCTCCAATTGACTCAAATTATGTCAATTAGCCTATCAGAAGCTTCTAAAGCCATGACATCATTTTCTGGAATTTTCCAAGCTGTCTAAAGGCACAGTCAACTCAGTGTATGTAAACTTCTGACCCACTGGAATTGTGATACAGTGAGTTATAAGTGAAATAATCTGTCTGTAAACAATTGTTGGAAAATGCACAAAGTAGATGTCCTAACCAACTTGCCAAAACTATAGTTCTTAACAAGACATTTGTGGAGTGGTTGAAAAACGAGTTTTAATGACTCCAACCTAAGTGTATGTAAACTTCCGACTTCATCTGTATTTGTGCTCTGGGAAGGAAGTCAGCAGGAACTAAATTAATTCCAAACTCTGCTAAATGAGAGCTCTGAATATCTCAAATTCACCATGCAGACTGATGAGAATAAATAAACTTCCTGGACTTATTACGGGTTTTTACGGGTTTCAGTTTTGTTCCTTCACCTGTGAGGGCCAATGCAATGACGGTTATCTCCTCCTGCATCGAGCGGTCTCTGGATAGTCCTATTTCTGGAGAATGCCATCGGCACACAATTAATCAGCCCACCCCCGGACCAGGTTGAAGTCCAGCTGAGAACAGGATGACCTCATCTGGTGGGCCAACACAGTGCAAAATCAGCACACCAACGTCACACCGCCCATAAACAATGTCAATTGATTTGTGTGGGAACTGACTGTACACTGGGTGTTCACACATCTAACACTGTCATCATGTTTGTAATACATGTATAGTATACATTAGCCACATGTTACATTCTAGTGATTATTGGCCATGAATGAATGAATAAATTACTGAATGGATGGATGGATAAATGAACAAACAAATGAATGTATTTATCCACCTATCGTGGTAAAGCAGAGGTCATTTTTTTATCTAGTATAGTACAGCTTAATACAATTGCAGCCTTCTGTATAGAGATGCATAATGCATAATGTGACCATGAAATCAATGTGCTTAGCACAGCTAATCAGAGACTAGAGAAAGGATAAATGTAAGAGGGATCAAGCACTAAACACACACTGATTGTGTCAGCTTAATTCGGCTTTCAAACAGCCACTTAAAATCGAACCCCCCTTTATAGTTTATCTGTTTTTATCTGTTCATCTCATTCTTAAATGTTCCCTCCTTTTACACAGAGCGATAAACATCATTACACCTCAACGGTGAGTGAACATTTCATCAGCGCAAATGACTCAAATTAAACATTTTCTGTATTTTTTTTCTGCTCTGTTAATCAACATGTGCAGTCCCTTGATGAACATGTAATTTATAGTGTGTGGCAAATTGTTAGTTAATAAATAAGTATTCACCAGAGAGAATGAGAAACACAACACTGTACTGTATGTCTAATATAAAAATTGTAAACGGTTGTACTTTTGAGCAGTTATAACCAGTCTTTCAGTTATTTCCCCATAAAACTGAGTTGGAATGATAAGCAACCTCTCCGCCTGAGGGAGAGTGACAAACAAACATGACATGATGTGTATGGCTTAGCGATCGCCAACAGGACCACTGAGATAGGGCTGGGTGAGTCACGTCATAGGACTTGTCACTACACATCACAGTCTTCACCTGACTGGGCTGTCAGGGCCCTGGGGTAGCAGTAGGGCCCCTACTACCCACCGTACCCCAGCTCTATGAATAGAGCCCATACATCCACAGATCCAACACTAGGAAGCCATTTTGGGTCTGCGATGGGTCTGTGTATTCAGAGGGAGGATGGAGGAACCCTGTCCAGCACCGTCTGTTCACCATCTCCCCAGGAGCTGAGCTCAAGATGGTCCATGTGGCCATGCCAGCTACAGCAAAACCCACTACCAACCAGGACCTAATATTTCTATATTTCTTAATTCCATTACTTTACTTTTTATATTTGTGTGTATTGTTCAATTGAAGCTAGGAATATAAGCATTTCGCTACATCCCGCAAAAATTTGATTTGATTTTGACAGACCTAGTGGAGAGAATTATGACAAACTAGCTCTGAGCACCATTTCACACTGAAATGTGTTGACAGAGAATCGTTAATGGGGCTACACACTGACCTTTCCCTACCCATTAGCACTACCTAAAACATCATGATGTCTCTCGTCATCCTGCCCAGTAAGATTGAGTAGCACTACATTTATGTCAAAATGGCTGTATTTCAAATCACACAGATTCAATGCTTGAATGACATCACAAAGAGGGATGATGGTGATGTGGTCATATTAGAGTGTACAAATCACAGTTCTCCTCCCCTCTATCTATATCCACCTTCATCTGCTCTTTTGTATTTTGTCACAGAACCAGAAATCATCCATTACTCATGCCTGGTTTGCCTAATCAGCCTAATAAGTGTAATGGAGACATCTGTCCAGAAATAATGACTCCATTCATTCAATTTGCCATAGAGCTCTATGTGTGCCGCATGGCCCACTTATACGCCATAAAACTATAAGATCCGTTCTAAAATGCTTTCTAAATGGGGTAATCTTCAGTGTTCTAGATATATACGCTTCTAGTAGAAGGAGACAGGCTGGTTAAATGCACTTCCTGCTTAAATATACACTTTATATGCTGTGGGCAATTAGACCTCTTCAGATCAGAGACGGCAAAACACAGAAAACTCAGTCCCCCGTGAAAACACAGAGTTCTACAAAGCAAATGCTCTTTTATGTAGGACTATGTTTGCATTTGCCAACATAATCCAACTGGGTTGTGAAATAAATGAGGAGGAATATGAGAGTGAAGTGTTTGATAAGACATGATGAAGGTCACAGGGACATGGTGAAGCTCAGTTCATGAAAGAAGCGAAGATTGGCAATTTGCATTTAGGAACCATGTAAAAATCCCTGTAAGCTTGACAGAGTCCTTTTGCTATAGATAGAGTTGATGTTGCCTTGTTGCTGGTTTCCCCATCTATCTTCAGGGAGATTTATCTCGTTATAGAAAAAAAAGGCATCCTCCTCCACTGAGAACACGCAGTACTGCATATAACACAGGGTCAGTATGTGCCAAATAAAGTCAGCCCACTAAACTAATAATGATAAAAACATGGCAGTGATTCATGTCTAATCATTGGGCCGGGGCGTTTGTGTTTTCGTTTACACCATCCATAATGCTGTGCGACCCAGTCATAGGTGAGTTATTACCTGGCAGGATGACGGGGCAGTAAAGACTAATAAATCAATAAGTGTTATAATGTTTAAAGCATAAATATGCCTGACGCAGATGAGTCCCTGGTCCCTCCCTCCTTGAGTGGTGCTCTGTGTCCTACAGGAGCCTGACAGGGGACCAAGTTGTTCACCCTGTCGCTGTGGGCCCATTCTCATTCAGACTGTGCACCACACTGGATCCCCAAGCCCAAATGCAAGATGATAACCGCTAGAAATGCATGTATTCAAAGGCAATTTGCCGCTCATATTTTGCATGCATCACTATTGGAGACTGAGATGCCAAATTGAAGAGGTTTTGAAGTGTCTAGGTTATCTGACTTCGGTTTGGATAGAGGAAAAGAGATAAGCAGGAGGATGAGGAGAAGGTTGAGGATGAGGAGGATGAGGAGGAGGATGGTATCTGGATATGAGGGATGGAGAGCTATGGTGCGAAAGCAATCAAGCCCAATAGAATCAATTGCAGGATAGTGACCTTGGGGAAATACCCCTTAGATCCAGTCAATGATAGATCCTCAGCCCCGAATGTCTAAACTCTGGAGGACCTGGCCAGTCAGTAAGACGGACCAGGCAGCTAATATAATTTCCTGATAAATTCAATTGGAAAACATCAGGGATTCCCATGATCGACCCGACAACAGTCTCACATGATGACCATTAAAGTGAGGCTCAAAATCCCCTATGGCAGCTACAACTATAAAGATTCTATTAAATTACTGGAGGGGTTATGTCATAAACCCTCAAGGTTCCATAATGGGGTGAAAATGGCAGCCATCTTGTTCAGGGAGAAATCCAAAACCAGTCTAATTGGAATTAACGGTAGTAGAGGCATAGGTGATGCATTTCCTGCTTTTACTTACGCAGGACAATAAAAGTAAGGCATGTGATGTATCAGAAATTGTGTAATGGAATTATAGTCGACCTAAAATATTGTCATATAATTATAAATACAGTTTATACGGGTTTTATACAAATGTTCTGTATAAATAGCCTCTAAAATATACACTGAGTATAGAAAAATCCAGGTGAAAGCTATGATCCCTTATTGATGTCACCTGTTAAATCCACTTCAATCAGTGTAGACGACGGGGAGGAGACAGATTAAAGGATTTTTAAGCCTTGAAATAATTGAGATTTTTATTTTATTTTATTTCACCTTTATTTAACCAGGTAAGCTAGTTGAGAACAAGTTCTCATTTACAACTGCGACCTGGCCAAGATAAAGCAAAGCAGTGCGACACAAACAACAACACAGAGTTACACATGGAATTATCAAGCGTACAGTCAATAACACAATAGAAAAAAAATAAAGTCAATATACAGTGTGTGCAAATGGCGTGAGGAGGTAAAGCAATAAATAGGCCATAGTAGCGAAGTAATTACAATTTAGCAAATTAACACTAGAGTGATAGATGAGCAGATGGTGATGTGCAAGTAGAAATACTGGTGTGCAAAAGAGCATAAAAGTAAATAAAAACAATATGGGGATGGGGTAGGTAGATTGGGTGGGCTATTTACAGATGGGCTATGTACAGCTGCAGCGATCGATTAGCTGCTCAGATAGCTGATGTTTAAAGTTAGTGAGGGAAATATATGTCTCCAGCTTCAGCGATTTTTGCAATTCGTTCCAGTCACTGGCAGCAGAGAACTGGATGGAAAGGCGGCCAAAAGAGGTGTTGGCTTTGGGGATGACCAGTGAGATATACCTGCTGGAGCGCATGGATTGTGTATTTGTGCCATTCAGAGGGTGAATGGATAAGGCAAAAGATTGATGTGCCTTTGAACGGGGTATGGTAGTAGGTGCAAGCCGCACCGGTTTGTGTCAAGAACTGCAACGCTGCTAGGTTTTTCACACTCAACAGTTTCCCGTGTGCATAAAGAATGGTCCTCCACCCAAAGGACATCCAGCCAACTTGACACAACTGTGGGAAGGATTGGAGTCAACACGGACCAGGCCAGCAAACCCTGTGGAAAGCTTTCAACACCTTATAGAGACTGGGGGGGGGGGGGGGGGGGGGGTGCAACTCAATATAAGGACGGTGTTCCTAATGTTTGGTATACTCAGTGTATGTAAACAGACCATAAATGTATCAGATTTTGTTTTCTTGGAAAGCTGTGAGTTTGACTGCATTGTTTGAATAAAATGTTGGCATACTGGCAGTTAATTTGAAATATTACTGGAATCATTCCCCTGAAACTGGTTGGGTTGCTAACACACATACAGTGCAGATAAATTCGTGACATTCATTGTTTTACACAATATCTTATCACAGCTTCGGCAAACCATGGTTGACCAACTCCCTGACCAACATGGCTGACATTTGGACCATCATAAGACGTTTCATGTCCATTCTAGTATTCTAATTCCTAATTCTATGGCTACATCAAACACAGGAAACTGAGTGTGTTACGGTCTGCAGCCAAGGGGCATCAAAGCCAACCACCCAAAATGATTAATTTAATAGCAGAGAGGTAATCCAGTCAAAACCTAGTTATCGCTCAGCAGACCAAGTGGAAAGAAATTGTCCCAGCTTTCTCCCTCAGAGTTGAGGCTGAGCTGGCGCGGCTAGGGGCATAGATATTTCCTTAATTTGCCTTTGGGTGACAGTGGAAAATGCTGAGTAGGGCGAGGCGAACGAGCTAGTCTAACATTAATTCACTGCAGATTAGCGGAGTTAGTGGAGGCATGAGATAAAGACAAGTTTCCAAGCACCTCCTACACTGTAACTTTTCTGTAATTTCAACCGTAAAATACTGTAGAATGCACAGTAAAATACCGTAAATGTGTTTTACACCATTAATGCTGTAGATTGTATGCCTCCTGTGAAATTACTCTAACATACAGTAGTTTATGCCTACTGTAGATTCAAATGATCCGTTTCTGGTGCCAACCTCATGCTGTCAGGTGAGACACATGAAGCTCAGACTATTTTAGTAAATATCTTCGTGAAGTGGTTGTTAGGCGGAATAATGTTTTTAGCAGCTAAATTACAGTATTAAGCTGGCAACTCTGGTGCCAATATGATGCTGTACATTTACAAGGAAAAGTTTTACATTTTACAGTACAAGGACATGCATGGGCACACTTTATTCTCAACACCTATTTGCATGAAGCTCCTTAGTAAATAGTGTAGCACAATAAAACATACTGAGAGTCCCATTATTCTAGGTATTAAAGGTTGGGGATTTTTGTAACAATGTAAAAACAGTGCAGTAGCTCTGAACGACAGAAGAACCTGACTGTCTGAAAAGAAAAGTTAATTTTATTGATGTAGTATCAAGGTAACTTAACAAACCGACTGAGAAAGTATTCATACAGTAGACAAATAATCTGCAATAACCCATGACAAGGTAAATACACGTCAAGGATTTATGTTCTTTTAAATGTTGCTTTTACATACAGTAGATAAACAGCACCAGAACATCACATCTCAGTTTTGTGGGTAGAATACAACAAAAGTTTGCCTTACGTATCCATAAAATACCACAAAAGTGATGGCCTATTTGAAGTAGAGGCTTCAAAGTATTTTATTGAGAAGAATAAATTCCCCAGGGGGAATATGACAAAATAGAATGTGTGCCTAAGCCTTTTATACCAAATATACCACAGCCTCTATCGCTAATGCTGTAACAACACAATGACAATCACTTTCAGATGCATTTAATTTCTCGAAGAAAGCATTACAACCATCCACTATTGTGCAATGCACACAGCAATCATTGAAATTAAGATGCAATTGGGAATCAATGCAATGTTCCCTTTGTTGTCAATCTGTTGTGTAAATCCTTAACTATGTGTGTGCATAGTTCTCAAAAGTAAAAAGGCAATATTGCCAGCACCACAGACGTCTCCTACAGATCAAAATATATTTCGAACTGCGTATTCTCAGTACTGAATCCACTTCTGTGACCAAGTGATACTATTGCTTCGAAAATAATCCCAGAGGCACATGGTTTGACATGACATGTTTATTAATGAGGTCCTGGTTAACTATGAAGAACTAATGATGGTCATCTCTCTATATCTTTCCTTGGTTATATTTAAAAAGGAAGAGGCCTTCCTCCGAGAACAGGAGAAGTCAGAGGGATGCCAAGCAACTGTCACACAATGGCAGGTGCCCAAGGTTTTACGGAGATAGCTTAGCTACCTCTCTCACAGCAGTTGTTATTTCATCTGGTCTCCATCTCTAGCTGTTCACCTGGCACACACTAGTCAATACAATAGCACCCCACCCTCCCATCCAAGCTCCTATTTCCTCTATTCCATCAAACCTGATTAAACCAAATAACATTTCTTCCTGCCCTAGGACAGGGCTTCTCCAGTCCTCGGGTAACCTCAACAGCACATGATTTAGTTGTAGCCCGGGACAAACATACCTCATTCAACTCATTTAGGGCTTGATGATAAATTGACAAGCTGAATCATGTGTGCTTGTCCAGAGCTACAATAAAAATGAGTACTGTTGGGGGCACTTGAGGACTGGAGTTGGGAAACACTGCCCTATGATAATGCCTGTTTAGATTAAAAATGTTAACCACAAAAAAACGAAATACTTAACTCTTTGACTAACTACACCCCCCACCAACCCCCCTATCTACCGCCTATCTACCGCCCCCAAGCCTCCCCAATCCCCAGCCTCCAGGCACCCCTGGAGTGAAACATACATGCCCATATCCCATTTGATCTGCTACACGAGCTAATGAGCTTTGCAGAGGTATACAACGCAGCAGTGTGATGATCGAAGGAGCGGGGTGGGTGGAGATGGGTAAATTAGACTGATCTCCTCAGACACTTAGCTATTTGACACAGGCAGGGAGAGAGGGTATAGAATGGAGATATTCAAAGAGCAGGTTAGTGTAGGAATATTGAGCCAAGGCTTTACCTTCTCCTGTGGGGGTGCTAATTACAAAACGTATAATAATTCAATGCAATCAACTACGTCAACGTTTCGTCTATGTAAATGTCAAGAAATGAGATGCATGGTCAATGCAGGAGAATCAGATATGTTATGTCCATATTTGTAAAAATGGACATGGCAAGATGATGTGCTTTTGTACTGTTACGGATAGATATGAATTGTCTTTATTAACCTAAAGTATTGATCGATTTAGCTTCTCAATACTTTAATAAAAATATATATATTTTCACCTTTATTTAACCAGGTAGGCTAGTTGAGAACAAGTTCTAATTTACAACTGCAACCTGGCCAAGATAAAGCAAAGCAGTGCGACACAAACAGAAACACAGAGTTACACATGGAATAAACAAACATGCAGTCAATAATATAATAGAAAAGGTCTATATACAGGGTGCGCAAATGAGGTAGGATAATGGAGGTAAGGCAATAAATAGGCCATAGTGAAGAAATAATTACAATATAGCAAATAAACACTGGAGTGATAGATGTGCAGAAGATGAGTGTGCAAGTAGAGATAGTGGGGTGCAAAGGAGCAAAATAAATAAAATAAATAACAGTATGGGGATGAGGTAGTTGGATGGGCTATTTACAGATGGGCTATGTACAGGTGCAGTGATCTGTGAGCTGCTCTGACAGCTGGTGCTTAAAGGTAGTGAGGGAGATATGAGACTCCAGCTTCAGTGATTTTTGCAGTTCGTTCCAGTCATTGGCAGCAGAGAACTGGAAGGAGAGGCGGCCAAAGGAGGAATTGGCTTTGGGGGTGACCAGTGAAATATACCTGCTGGAGCTGGTGCTACGGGTGGGTGCTGCTATGGTGGCCAGTGAGCTGAGATAAGGCGGGGCTTTACCTAGCAAAGACTTATCGATGACCTGGAGCCAGTGGGTTTTGTGAAGAATATCAAGCGAGGGCCAGCCAACGAGAGCATACAGGTCGCAGTGGTGGGTAGTATATGGGGCTTTGGTGACAAAACGGATGGCACTGTGATAGACTGCATCCAATTTGAGTGTTGGAGGCTATTTTGTAAATGACATCGCCGAAGTCAAGGATCGGTAGGATAGTCAGTTTTATAAGGGCATGTTTGGCAACATGAGTGAAGGATGCTTTGTTGCGAAATAGGAAGCCGATTCTAGATTTAATTTTGGATTGGAGATGCTTAATGTGAGTCTGGAAGGTATTTGTAGTTGCCACATATTCTAAGTCAGAACTGTACAGAGTAGTGATGCTGGACGGGTTGGCAGGTGTGGGCAGTGATCGGTTGAAGAGCATGCATTTAGTTTTGCTTGCATTTAAGAGCAGTTGGAGGCCACGGAAGGAGTGTTGTATGGCATTGAAGCTCGTTTGGAGATTAGTTAACTTCTTGTGGGCAGGGGGCAGCATTTTCACTTTCGGATAAATAGCAAGCCAAAATTCAACTGCCTGCTACTCATCCCCAGAATATAAGATATGCATATTATCGATAGATTTGGATAGAAAACACTCTGAAGTTTCTAAAACTGTTTGAATCATGTCTGTGAGAATAACAGAACTTATGTAGCAGGCAAAACCCTGAGGACAAACTATTCAGAATTTTTATTTTTTTGATGTCACTCTCTTTTCAATTAGATTTCTTAGAGACACCAGATTTCTAATGGACTTGCTTGCAGTTCCTACCGCTTCCACTGGATGTCACCAGTCCTTGGAAATCGGTTGAGGTTATTCCTTTGTGTAATGTAGAAGTAGGGCTATCGTAAATGAGGGTCACATGAAGTAAATTCTTTGAGAGAGGCACGTTACGTCAGTTTGTTTTCTTTTTGTATTGGACACAGATCATCCCGTCTTCAAATTGATCGATTATTAACGTTTAAAAATACCTAACGTTGTATTACAAAAGTCGTTTGAAATGTTTTGGTAAAGTTTACATGTAACTTTTGATACATTTTGTAGTGAAGTGGCGAAAGTTGGAAGCTGTGTTTTTCTGGATGAAACGGTCCAAATAAATTGACATTTTGGATATATATCGACGGAATTAATCAAACAAAAGGACCATTTGTGATGTTTATGGGACATATTGGAGTGCCAACAAAATAATTTCGTCAAAGGTAAGGCATGATTTATATTTTATTTCTGCGTTTTGTCTCGTGCTTGCAGTGTTGAAATATGCTTCTCTCTTTGTTTACTGTTGTGCTATCATCAGATAATAGCATCTTATGCTTTTGCCGAAAAGCCTTTTTGAAATCTGACATGTTGGCTGGATTCACAACGAGTGTAGCTTTAATTTGGTATCTTACATGTGTGATTTAATGAAAGTTAGATTTTTATATCATTTTATTTGAATATGGCGTGCTGTATTTTCCCTGGCTATTGGCCGGTGGGACGATTGCGTGATTGACAGAGTCGAAAGTCTTGGCCAGGTCAATAAATACAGCTGCACAGTATTGTCTCTTATCGAAGCGGTTATGATATCGTTTAGGACCTTGTGCGTGGCTGAGGTGCACCCATGACCAGCTCGGAAACCAGATTGCATAGCGTTGAAGGTACAGTGGGATTCGAAATGGTCGGTGATCTGTTTGTTAACTTGGCTTCCAAAGACCTAAGAAAGGCAGGGCAGGATAGATATAGGTCTGTAGCAGTTTGAGTCTAGAGTGTTTCACCCTTTGAAGACGGGGATGACAGCGGCAGCTTTCCAAACTTTGGGGATCTCAGACGATATGAAAGAGAGGTTGAACAGGCTAGTAATAGGGGTTGCAACAATTTCGGCAGATCATTTTAGAAAGAGAGGGTCCAGATTGTCTAGCCCAGCTGATTTGTAGGGGTCCAGATTTTGTAGCTCTTTCAGAACATCAGCTATCTGGATTTGGGTGAAGGAGAAATGGGGGAGGCTTGGGCAAGTTGCTGTGGGGGGTGCAGAGCTGTTGACCGGGGTAGGGGTAGCCAGGTGGAAAGCATGGCCAGCCGTAGAAAAATGCTTATTGAAATGATCAATTATCGTGGATTTATCGGTGGTGACTGTGTTACTTAGCCTCAGTGCAGTGGGCAGCTGGGAGGAGGTGCTCTTATTCTCCATGGACTTCACAGTGTCCCAGAACTTTTTGGAGTTTGTGCTACAGGATGCAAATGTCTGTTTGAAAACGCTAGCCCTTGCTTTCCTAACTGCCTGTGTATAGTGGTTGCATATCACGGGGGCTATTCGATGCTAATGCAGAACGCCACAGGATGTTTTTGTGCTGGTCAAGGGCAGTCAGGTCTGGAGTGAACCAAGGGCTATATCTGTTCCTTTTCTACATTTTTTGAATGTGGCATGCTTATTTAAGATGATGAGGAAAGCACTTTTATAGAATAACCAGGCATCCTCTACTGACGGAATGAGGACAATATCCTTCCAGGATACCCGGGCCAGGTCGATTAGTAATGTGTTACTTAGGCCATTCGTAAACAGCACAAGCCTCATTAATCAGTATGCATGGCGGTATTGGAATTCCATGTAAGAAGGCGTTATGAATGATTGAAAGCTGGTTTCAGGACTTCAAACAATTCATTGCACCTCTATTTCAGCACAACCTATACATCCCCTAGCAGTAAGGGATTAAGGTAACTTGTGATAGACTTCTGGTGCGAGAGGACGTCATTATGGTTGTTACAATGTGAAGTCCATTGGGGCCGAGGGGCTGTGGATTAGTGAACTTTTTAGCACTCTGTGAGGGCCGAAAATAGCAGGCAAATTGCTTCGGCACCTTGTATTGAAACCCGTGGTATGGCGGAATGGGACAGCATGAGTGAAATGTTTACCAAGGCAATGCTTTATAGAGTTACCATTCAACTAGGAAAGCATGGGCGTGCACACACACACACACACACACACCTTGAAACTGTCAATAGGTTTGAAACTATATTATTTGAGTGGTGGCTAGCAACATTTAAAACAAAAACGTCAAATTAAATACACCAGTTCCAATCAGCTAAATCACAGCAAACCCAATCTTGCTGTCCGAGTCATAGTGTGTCTACCAACATGTCATCCAAATGGCATATAAATAAGCAAGCATAGGAGTTGATGAATGCTAAACACAGTTGGTGTCTCTACTCCCCTCACAAAAGATTAGCTTCGATATCACCACTGCTTTGGCACTTTATAATGATGCTGAGCAGACATTTATTCTCTAAATATAAATATCAAAATGAGGCTTTGCTTTTGATATAGTATAATAATAACAGAGTGGTGAGATGTGGGCTCCAGGCTCACTGCCCTCCCTAACAAAGGAAGTGTTAGAGAAAGGAAGGAAACAGGGAGGTTTTAGGGAGAGGGAACCAATTAATAGTGGAGGGAGTGAAGGAGGGCAGAGCAGACCGGAGTTTCTGTCAGACAGCACAGAGAGAGAACACAGAGCAGGGGGCTGCAAATACACCAGCGCCAGTCTGCTAGCTGACACACATACTGGAGGAAATCACAGCCAACAGAATCTTGCTGTCCGACTCATAGTGTGTCAAACCAACATGTAGTCCAGTCATCACTGTCTTTTGAGCAAAGCCACTGTAATTCAATGTGATTGGCATAAACATTGTCTTTATTGCTCGTGCTGTGCGTCACCCGAAGGAGACTTTCAATCCCGACTACTAACCCACCAGATACTCTGATCTGACCCAGAACCCCCCCCCCCCCCCCCACTGCAGCTCAGACTAACACTAATCCACATAAGTAAGAGAAGCCAGATGGTCATGAACAACTGCTGAAGAGGCCTGTAGATAAGTGCATTGGACATGCCTCCTACTAGCACTGACTTTGGTGATAGCTACTTTACTGAGGAAAATGTATTTATTATTGTCACGTTCGTTATAGCGATGAGACCAAAGAGCAGCGTGATTTGAATTCATCTTCTTTAATGAAGAAAGAACACTGAACGAACTATATAAAAACAACAAAACGAACGTGAAGCTATATAAGAATAGTGCTGACACAGGCAACTAACCATAGACAATCACCCACGAAATACTCAAGGAATATGGCTGCCTAAATATGGTTCCCAATCAGAGACAACGATAAACAGCTGCCTCTAATTGAGAACCAATCTAGGCAACCATAGACATACAAAACACCTAGACTAGTACACAACCCATAAACATACAAAAACCCTAGACAGGAAAAAACATATATCACCCTTGTCACACCCTGACCTAACCAAAAATAATAAAGAAAACAAAGAATACTAAGGTCAGGGCGTGACAATTATGACTGAGATATTTGGTTGTCCCACCTAGCTATCTTCAGATGAATGTACTAACTTGTAAGTCACACTGGATAAGAGCGGCTGCTAAATTACTGAAATGTAAATGTAATGTCTGGAGTGCCTGCCGTTGTTTACCTTGTGCTTCAAGTTACCCCTGTAAGCCCTATGGAGGGAATGGAGGATGAGGGGGTATAGCGAAGCTTGTGTGCGGCTCAGGGGAGGCCACCTCCGCGCCAATCTGAGGTGTCAGAGCTGAGGCCCTGGGCAGGTAGAGTATCCTTTCCCCCAGTTCCCATGCTCCTCTGTCTGTCCCTGAACTGGGGCCCACCACAGGCTTCAATCAGTCCCACCCCTGCCTCTAGACAGAGGGGCATGGGAACTGGGGAAAGAGTAAAAAGCAGCCCTGTATCCTGACACACCTGGGATAGAGCTGCTCTCCCTGTGGCACTCGCAAGGTTACTCTAACTGCCCAGGGCCTCAGCTCTGACACCCAAGATTGGAGTGGTGGTGTGGAGGTGGCCTCCCCTGAGCCGCACACCAGCTTCGCTATACTCCCTCATTCTACCTTCCCTTCACAGGGCTTACAGTGGTAACTTGAAGCACAAGGCATGCGCTCGCACGGGATGTTCTCCAATGCTGGAAGGGAGGCCTGAGTAAAAACGTTTGGGAACCGCTAGTTTAAAGCACACTTTCACAAGTCTCAGTCATAAATGACAGCTCCAATAAGCCCCCTATGGTGAACGGGATGTGAACAATAGGCTTGTAGAATCATGACTATTTCCAGTTTTCAGTTCATCGTCACTGGTAGGGGGTCCTGCGTGCTCTGGGCATTACTGACTCAAATGAACCAAATGAGTCGAAAGATTCGTTCTTTTAACAGAATGACTCGAAAAGATTAGAGTCCGTAAAAAAAGCCAAACTTCCCATCACTAGTTCTAATGTCGTTTTTCGTCACAAAAGGGGTGGCTACTTGCAATATGCTCCAGCATTCAACATACTTATTTACTACCTGAAAATTGACACACGTGTCATTCCATGTCATTCCTTCCGCAGCTGTGGGAGCAGGGTCAGTGGTATCCCTTGGCTCCTTGATCTGATCTATAGTCTATATAGGCTAATTATCAAAGTAGCCTATTTTGCATTGCTAACGAAATATAATCTCAGCAACTGTTCAAACAGTAAACCAAACAACAAGTGTCCACCCAAAAAGGTATTTCGTTGAGAAGTAATAACTAGTGATTAGGGAAAGGGGGATACCTAGTGAGTTGTACAACTGAATGCATTCAACTGAAATGTGTCTTCCACATTTAACCCCACCCCTCTGAATCAGAGAGGTGCGGAGGGCTGCCTTAATCGACATCCAGGTCTTCGGCGCCCGGGGAACAGTGGGTTAACTGCCTTGCTCAGGGGCAGAACGACAGATTTTTACCTTGTCAGCTCAGTGATTCGAACTTTCGGTTACTGGCCCAACGCTCTAACCATTACAACCGCTATAGCCAACTAGCTAGCAATGTGCTTTTTTCTCTGTAACCAAAACATGTTTTATTTTTTATTTTAACTGATATGGGAATTAATACACAAGCAGCATATCAACCTGGGATAATGTTTTAAGTTACACCGGGAATTATTCAAATATTTGCTAGCTAGCTTGCGAGGATTTCATGTTACCAAACGGTGTCCGCCAGTCTAAAAATCCCACTCCACCCACGTGCACCCACACACGTAGATCAACGGTTTAGTAACCTTTACTCTACCCAACCCCAGGAGGGTACATGCAGTGGTAACCTTTACACTCCCCACTCCCTCCCTCCTACTCCTCCTCCTCCTCACAGTGTGGAGCTAGAGCAGCAGGTTATTGACGTGGGGGTTTTACATTCACCAATAGGGGTTAAGTACAGGTTTAGCAACACAGACCCCGGGAAAGTGAGGGCAGCACTGACACAATGACCTCAGCCGCAATCCATCGGTCCGGCCTAGCCTCTGATCTCTCCAGATTCCACACGAACTGTAAACACACCTTGCCTGATGTGAGCCTGCCTTGCCAATCCATCGGTCCGGCCTAGCCTCTGATCTCTCCAGATTCCACACGAACTGTAAACACACCTTGCCTGATGTGAGCCTGCCTTGCCAATCCATCGGTCCGGCCTAGCCTCTGATCTCTCCAGATTCCACACGAACTGTAAACACACCTTGCCTGATGTGAGCCTGCCTTGCCAATCCATCGGTCCGGCCTAGCCTCTGATCTCTCCAGATTCCACACGAACTGTAAACACACCTTGCCTGATGTGAGCCTGCCTTGCCAATCCATCGGTCCGGCCTAGCCTCTGATCTCTCCAGATTCCACACGAACTGTAAACACACCTTGCCTGATGTGAGCCTGCCTTGCCAATCAGACACACATACCCCTTTGGCCCTGCATGGATGTTTTGCCCTTGAGTTACATTGGAATCTGCTCTGTGCTGTGGACAGTTGGTCTCACCATAGTTCAGATATAATGTGCAGCAGCCTGGTGCCTGAGCCTCAGATGTGCCCCAGATTGCAGGGTGCACGTAGTAGGCTAGTGGTGACGTGATTGGAGATGTAGACCCTGTTGTGTTGTGATGTTATTATGCTTCAAGCATGATTGGCTCCACACAAAAGGCTCTGGCCCATCAACTAAGCCCCCGTAATCCACTGGTTCAATATTCCAGGGGATGCCCACTTTCACAAACAAAACAGCAGATGCAAACATTATGTCCACTGAAATCAAAACTGTTTTGATTTGATTGGATGATGGGTGGAAGTGCTGGTAAAGGTGTAAAAAATATAGAAAATCCAGCTACATTTGTGATTTTCAATTTTTAGTAGCACGGACCAATCTTTAAATCAAAAACATAAAACATGTCAATGTGTGAAATACAAAGTAAATAAAAACCACAAATCAGATTAATCCTATCTATCTTCTCTTCAGTGGCTCACCAAAATGAATGGAAACATTCTCAGTCATTCTAAATCATTCATAATCAATCCACAGATATGTCATGCTTTCATCTCATACATGTAAGCAATGCCCCCTGTCCTTTGCCTAGACAACTTAACACGCTAAATACTCATAATGTTTGCAGTAAATCAGCAGCACCCATGAGGACCCATGTTGTAAAGCCATCTGAATGAGTGGCAGCCCCAGCAGAGCACACAAAGGGAGACATGGTGGAGCAACCATTTCAATGACTCAATGACAACCAGGAATAGTAACATGCAAATTATTATGAGCCCCAGCATAAAGCTTTCTCTCACATATGCCTGAAGAGAAATCTTTAAATGATCAGTATATCAGTTTACAAGTATTATGTAATATGGCATTTTATCATCTTGTCTTACTAATATCACTGTTAAACTAATGACTACTACTTTTACATTTGTATCTGCTGAGTAACTTCAAGAATCATGTGTCAGCATCACACTGCTTCTACATCCATACAGTTCTATAACTAGCACCCCAAAAAAGAGAGAACGCATGATAGAGAGATGTGAAAGAGAAAAACAACATAGTAAAATAATGCTTTGCTTACCCAGAAGACGAGGTTGAAGAAGAACATCATGTACTTCAAACAGCAGAGACAGCCCCGTGCCATGTTGTACTTCTTGAACTCTAAAAGGAACACAAATGATAGATCCAGGTAAAAGACCACGTATTTGCTGCCTTTGGGCGCCGTGTACTTGTTATTGCTGCTCTTGTCTCCTCCGACGTTGATGCTGGTGTCGGCCGCTGTCCCAGCCTGCCCCTGTGCAGTGGTACCGCGCGGCCCCGTAGAGCCGTAGAACGCGCCGGCGGTGAAGCCGCGGCCGCCGAACGGGCGGCCAGACGTGGAGTCGCGGACAAAGTCGGAGTCGCGGCTATCCACGGATGGGCTGCGGTGAATGGCTGACTCCTCACTGCTGGACTTCTCCATGCTCTTGGGCTAACACTGCTGCTGAGGGGCTCTCTACCGTAACACACTCTACCATGTCTCAGAGATGAGAGGACACAACTCTCCCCCTCCAGCAGTCTCCTCTCTCCCTCTCTGATCTGTACTGGTTCTCTCCAAGCCCAGAAACTCTGAATCTTTCTATCCCCCAACAATGGCACGACTAAACTGTATCAGGTAAGTAAAAGGAAGACACAGGCACTATTCCCAGCTCTATGTGTCGTCTGCCCAGTGTCCAATGTCTACTCTCATGCTCCTGAGTTAGCCATGCAGAGAAGTCCTAGTCCAGCGAGGAGCATTATTACCCTGATGAGTTACAGCAAGCTACGTCCTTGAGTCAGTAAGTTTCAATAGTGTCCCCTGGATCTCCACACTGCTGTGCTGTGTGTGTGCCTGTGAATCTCTCTCTCCAACTCTCTGCTGCTCCACTTCTTCCTCCCTACTGCTGACCTCAGGACTGATTTCTGCCTGGGGAGCTGGAAACTTTTGCCCCCCCCATACAACACAATCTGTATCTGTATTCGTCTCTCCTCTTCTTCTCCTCCTTTCCTGCGCTCTCTCAGTCCTCTGTGCTTTGCGCTCTCCAACGTGCTGATGATAATCTGATTCAGTTATTCTCTCTTCTCTCTCTCTCTCTCTCTCTCTCTCATTGTACAATTCTGTGCTCAGCTGCTCAGTCCCCCGCTCTCTGCCTGTGCTGTCAGTCGCAGTGCCGTGGCTGATGTGTGCTATTACCGGCAAGATGCATCTAACAGGCATTCCCTATCTTATCCCCCTTAACTAGAGCACTGCCCTTGTCCCTCCCCCCCTTCTCTCTGCTCTCCCTCTCACTCTCTTGCTCCCTGCCTCTCATCAACCCCTCCCCACTGCTGAGGGAGCAGCCAATGAGGCAGCTGCAGGCGGCTACAGACAACCCGGGCTCCTCCCCTGTGCCCCGACCATGTCTTTAATAAGCTGATCATAATACAGCTTTGACTATACAAGTTCAGCAATTTCCTCAGTGTTGTCTGTGCTTCAGGGGGTCCGAGAGGCCATTCATTAATAATACGAAAAAGCATGAGTCCAAGGAAACGTGTTGGTGGTGTGGGTGAAGGGGGGGGGTGGACTTCTCCGGCGCTGTCTGATGCAACCTTCAAACCTGTGATTTCATTGAGACACTTGCTATATTTACGCCCAATTAACTTTCACAGTGGCTATTTATTTTCTATTTGTGAAAGGCTGGATAAGATGACATCAGAGCACGATCATGATTAGGAGGATTACTGTATGCAGACTTGCAGAGGCTATGTGCAGCCTTGTCACAAAGTCGTCAGTTGCACAATGCCGGCTCACTTCCATGCAAGGAGCACTGATAAATTGGCAGAGACCCAGCCTTTGGAATTATCGCACCATTTCAAGCATGGAAATGGGAGAGTGGCTTAAAGATACTCAACACTTTCCTATGGAAACCAGGGTCAAACACCGACTCTCTCAGTTGTTTCACACATGGAGCTGACAACATATTACAGCTCTAATATTCTAGAGCTGCGTCCTTATATTTATCTAACCCTCTGGTTTGAAATACAATGTCAGATGCCTAAATGTACATGATCTGTGAACAAAGAGAAAAATGCATTTTACCAGATCAGATATCAAACCCACCCTGATAGAGAGGCCATTTCATTCATATCGTACATGCTGATTTTATGAGATGGGGATGAAAGTGTTGCAACCTTTTTATACAGCGTTTGTGATTCCTTTGCTATGCCACATCTTTTCCTTCAGAGAACTACCGTACAAACAACAGCAATACCATTATCTGTCCAACCACTCACATAGCCCTTTCACAGGGTTGGGTTTGTGAAAACAGCCTAATCTTTACTCTGTACTGCTGTGCTGTGGTAACGGTCCCTCTCTCTGTCAGCAAGGTGAGGTTGAGTGCTCGTGATGGCTGCAGCTCAGAGACGGATGGAGCAGAGTTCCAACTGAATGGTCTTAAAGTAAACCCAGTAATGCCCTGTATACACAGAGATACACTAATCCATGTATCTTGTGTTTCTACAAAGTATACACGGCTCTAACAAGTCTGACATACTGTATCTTGATGGAATTGTAGTGGTTGTGTAACGCTCGTCCTCCTCCTCGTCTGAAGAGGAGCATGGATCGGACCAAAACGCAGCGTGGTTTGAATACATACTTGTTTTATTAAAGAAAGACGAACACGAAAAAACACTTGATAAACTACAAAACAATAAACGACGTTAACAGACCTGAACTTGCGAACATATAACATGAATGCACGAACAGGAAGGAACACACGAATAAAATAAACGAAACGAACGAACGAACGAACGAACGAACGAACGAAAACAGTCCCGTGTGGCACAAACACTGACACAGGAACAATCACCCACAAACAAACAGTGAGAACAGCCTACCTTAATATGGTTCTCAATCAGAGGAAACGTAAAACACCTGCCCCTGATTGAGAACCATATCAGGCTAATTGAAAATGAACCCAACATAGAAACACATAACATAGAATGCCCACCCAGCTCACGTCCTGACCAACTAAACAAAGACAAAATAAAGGAAATAAGGTCAGGAACGTGACAGGTTGGATGACAACATGAGACAAAATCACATTATACTAGTTTTAATCAGCCAGGAACAATGGAAGTGTTCCTCCAAATCACAAACCATTTACATATATATTTTTTAAATTAGCAATACCATACTTAAAATGACACAGGTCTATAATTATAATTAAGTGGAATTAAAAGGTATGGAACTGGCAAACTTCCAAATGCTCCCAGTACTACCACATCTTTCTTGTAAAAAATGGCAATGTCAGCGTCACTGTTCACGTCATCCTGGTGTGGGATGAGAATTATGAAAGCAGTCCCACACAGATAGAACAGGGG
The DNA here is from genome assembly GCF_045679555.1 of Salvelinus alpinus. Classification (NCBI taxonomy): domain Eukaryota; kingdom Metazoa; phylum Chordata; class Actinopteri; order Salmoniformes; family Salmonidae; genus Salvelinus; species Salvelinus alpinus. Next base: position 20,759,040 of record NC_092094.1, on the reverse strand, counting down.
ATATTTGACCCACAATACTCTGTCCCTGGTGGTGCCATGGAGAGCTGAAGAAGCATTGGCTCAGCTCCCGTGGGTCGTCTGATCACAGACCTTAACTCTTAATTCGATATGTTGTGTGTCAGTAGCCGCCACCTCAGAGGAGGACATGCATTCATCAGAGGGCTATTAGTATTTGTATTTATTATGGATCCCCATTAGCTGCTGCCAAAGCAGCCGCTACTCTTCCTGGGGTTCAGCAAAATTAAGGCAGTTTATACAATTTTAAAACATTACAATACATTCACAGATTTCACAACACACTGTGTGCCCTCACGCCCCTACTCCACCACTACCACATATCTACAGTACTAAATCCATGTGCATGTATAGTGCGTATGTTATCGTGTGTGTGTGTGTGTGTGTGTGTGTGTGTGTGTGTGTGTGTGTGTGTGTGTGTGTGTGTGTGTGTGTGTGTGTGTGTGTGTGTGTGTGTGTGTGTGTGTGTGTGTGTGTGTGTGTGTGTGTGTGTGTGTGTGTGTGTGTGTGTGTGTGTGTGTGTGTGTGTGTGTGTATGCATGTGTCTGTGCCAATGTTTGTGTTGCTTGGGCCTCTTAGCTTGCATGTGCTGCTGATGCCTCGACCAGACACAAGGGCACGTTCCTCCTCTCACTCCCTCCTGAGCCAAGCCCAGCTCAGCTCATCGCCATCCACTCAGCAGAAGAGAACAGAGAGGCATGGGGCTCTGAAGTCCTTTATTAGGCAACTAGAGGTTACTCAGAGACTCAGAGAAACTCCGGAGAGACAAGGTCTATAGCATAGAGTCAGAGGAGTGGGCACAGGAGCAGTGGAGATACAGTGTATAGATGTGGTACAGCAGGACAGGGATTCTTCATTCTAACTTTCCCTCTGATGCTGAATAAACCTGGCAGCTCCTTCAATACATGCTAAAAAGGAATACTGGAAGGCGAGCTTCGTGTTCAGTAAGAATTCATCTTAGAATCCTCCATTTCAGGGCTCTTCTAACCAAGACACTGCTGCTTTTCTATCATAGTATGAAAGAGTATAACAGAAAAATACAAGTAGAAGTGTAAATATTAAATGGACAGTGTTGGTTCTGGCATATCTGTGTGGAGCTCTATTGAACTAAAGCTTATGTAGTCTATCCAACGTTCCACCACTGCCAGCACAACAGAAACAGTAGGGGGTGGAGGGCTAGTTCTTATTTATTTGCACAGGAGGTTGGTGGCACCTTAATTGGGGAGAACGGCTTCATGTTAATGACTGGAGCGGAATAAGTGTAATGGTATCAAATACATCAAACACATGGTTTCTATGTGTTTGATGACATTCCATTTGCTGGTTCCAGCCATTATTATGAGCCGTCCTCCTCTCAGCAGCCTCCTGTGTTTAAGAAGCACTTCAATAATTAGACCAATAGTGCAAAGTTGTCTTAGGTGGATTGTTTCTCCTTAAACCTATTGGAAGAAATGATAAAGAAAATATACATCTGTAGGATTACGACTCGGGCAACTGCTCTTAATGGAATCCAAAACTAAACTATTTTCACATGAATAAATTAGATGTGTGATCGATCATAAGCCAAAAAACATCCAAAACAATAGCTTTATTTTGTTTTACAATGAACAAACATATAACAATTTCAAAGATTTGACTGAGTTACAGTTCACAAACTCAGCAAAAAAAGAAACGTCCTCTCACTGTCAACTGCGTTTATTTCAGCAAACGTAACATGTGTAAATATTTGTATGAACATAACAAGATTCCACAACTGAGACATAATCTGAACAAGTTCCACAGACGTGTTGTAACGTTCTTCGTCGTGCGAAAGAGAGGAGGACCAAGATGCAGCGTGGTGAGTATTCATTTTAATAAGAATACTTAAACAACGAACAAAACAATAAACCAACAAACGAACGAAAACGTAACAGTCCCGTATAGTGAACACAAACACAGGAACAGGAACAAACACCCACAACCCACAAAGACAAAACAGGCTACCTAAATATGGCTCCCAATCAGAGACAACGACTAACACCTGCCTCTGATTGAGAACCATATCAGGCCAAACACATAGAAACAGACAAACTAGACATACAACATAGAATGCTCACTCATATCACACCCTGACCAAACAAAACATAGAAACATACAACGCAAACTATGGTCAGGGCGTGACACATGTGACTAACAGAAATGGAATAATGTGTCCCTTAACAAAGGGGGGGATCAAAATCAAAAGTAACAGTCAGTATCTGGTGTGGCCACCAGCTGCATTAAGTACTGCAGTGCATCTCCTCCTCATGGACTGCACCAGATTTGGCAGTTCTTGCTGTGAGATGTTACCCCACTCTTCCACCAAGCCACCTGCAAGTTCCCGGACATTTCTGGGGGAAATGGGTCTACCCTCACCCTCCGATTCAACATGTCCCAGACGTGCTCAATGGGATTGAGATCCGTGCTCTTCGCTGCCCATGGCAGAACACTGACATTCCTGTCTTGCAAGAAATCACACACAGAATGAGCAATATGGCTGGTGGCATTGTCATGCTAGAGGGTCATGTCAGGATAAGCCTGCTGGAAGGGTATCACATGAGGGAGGAGGATGTCTTCCCTGTAAAGCACAGTGTTGAGATTGCCTGCAATGACAACAAGCTCAGTACGATGATGCTGTGACACACCGCCCCAGACCATGACGGACCCTCCACCTCCATATCGATCCCACTTCAGAGTACAGGCCTCAGTGTAACGCTCATTCCTTCGACGATAAACGCGAAACCGACCATCACCCCTGGTGAGACAAAACCGCGACTCGTCAGTGAAGAATTTGTGAACAAAATTTGAGAGAAATATGCTTTTTGTGCTATGGAAAATGTCTGGGATTGTTATTTCAGCTCATGAAACATGGGACCAACATTTTACATGTTGCGTTTATATATATATATATATTTTATATATATATTTTTTCCAGTGTAGAAAAAAGTCCAGTGTTTGGATATTTAAAGGCAGTCATGAATCCATTTTGAAGATGCTAATTGAATTGAAATGATGTCCGTTACATCTACAGTCATAATACCGTTTAGACATTTAACACAGTTTCAGGCTCAAACTCATACAGCTTTACTGACTCAGTGACCCTTGAGGAACTCTCTCAACTGCCTACAGTATTTTAGGAGTCTGTTTTAAATTTGAGTAAAGAAAAAGTTTGCCCACCCCTGGACTAGAGTGACTTACAAGCAGGAGCACGGAGACAATTCTAAAGCCTTGCTGGAAAATCACTGCTTTGCTTTCTACTGCATATGTTAACTGAATGCGAGGGGGAAAATCCAAAGCAATCTCCTAAACCCCAGGATTCACAGCGGGCAGAAAGGGGATACCAACTGATCTATGAAAATAGAGGTCAGCTCTTCAACATTCATTAATCCCGGTCTTTTCTGTTCCTGCAAAAGAGAAAGAGTCTTTACCCTATAGCCTACCACATACTGTATGTGTGCCCTATGTATGTGTGACATGTGATAGTAGATAATCACCAGTGTGAAAGTCTCATGGAAGACTGAGCGTGAGTGGAATAGGATGACAAAGGGCCTGTTCGCCCACACTATCTCAGCTCTCATCCCCCTTGGTTATTCTATACACTATATACACACTGGGGCTGAAGCTGTTGCTGTTGCTGTGTACATGGAGGACAACATGAAGGACAACATGGAGGACATGTCAGGTGACTAAATGGACCACACACTTCCAGGAACTCAAATGTCACCAGGGGCCAAACAAAACAAACAAGAGGGGGTCATTCCTAATTTATCAGACACCAGTCTGTCTCCAGTGTGTCTGGTACCTCCCTGACAATCATTCGAGCTGGCTAAAGGTTATTATACATAGAAATATGGTCAAAGACTTACTGTCCTGTCCATCCTTGTCAGTATGCTAACAAGCTCTATTCTGCCTGGCCCAATTGAATTGACAGACAGACGTCAATCCAATCTGATATTTAAGATTCTGTCTTGGCCTTTTATGATAAAGTCTGACATCCACGCAATTGGGCAATGAGACGATAGCGGACATTTTAAGTCCATCCCCGGTGACTTAAAACAATAAAGTCGATAAAAGTGTCTGGAGAGTGTAACTAAATAGGGATTCATGATGCTCCTTTCCTCAGCAGACCCAACTAGAGGATCATAGGCAACATCCGCACCGAGTTAAAGGCAAGAGCTGCCCTTTCCCACTGTTGAACTGCACTGTTGGTTAAGGGCTTGTCAGTAAGCATTTCATGGTAAAGTCTACACTTGTTGTATTCGGCGCATGTGACAAATAAAGTTTGACACTAATCCGGACCCTTATAAGAAATCCCACTATGCCTTCAGACGAACCATCAAACAGGCAAAGCGTCGATATAGGACAAAGATTGAATCCTACTACACCGGCTCTGACACCAGTCGGATGTGGCAGGGCTTGAAAACTATTACGGCCTACAAAGAGAAACCCAGCCCCGAGCTGTCCAGTGACGCGAGCCTACGAGACAAGCTACATGCCTTTTATTCTCGCTTCGAGGCAAGCAACACTGAAGCATGCATGAGAGCACCAGCTATTCCGGACGACTGTGTGATCACGCACTCCGTAGCCGATGTGAGCAAGACCTTTAAACAGGTCAACATTCACAAAGCCGCGAGGCCAGACGGATTACCAGGACGTGTACTCAAAGCATGCGCGGACCAACTGTCAAGTGTCTTCACTGACATTTTCAACATGTAGGTATTACAGACCGAGTCTGTAATACCTACATGTTTCAAAGAGACAACCATAGTCCCTATGCCCAAGAAAGCAAAGGTAAACTGCCTAAATGATTACCTCCCCGTAGCACTCACGTCGGCAGCCATGAAGTGCTTTGAAAGGCTAGTCATGGTTCACGTCAATACCATCATGCCGGAAACCCTAGACCCACTCCAATTTGCATACCGCCCCAACAGATCCACAGATGACACAATCTCAGTTGCACTCAACACTGCCCTTTCCCACCTGAACAAAAGGAACACCTATGTGAGAATGCTGTTCATTGACTACAGCTCAGCATTCAACACCATAGTGCTCACAAAACTCATCAATAAGCTAAGGACCTGGGGACTAAACACCTCTCTCTGCAACTGGATCCTGGACTTCCTGACTTCCTCAACAGTGGGGCAGTGTGGTGCCAGGACAACAACCTCTCCCTCAATGTGAGCAAGACAAAGGAGCTGATCATGGACTATAGGAAAAGGAGGGCCGAACAGGCCCCCATTAACATCGACGGGATTGAAAGGGAGCGGGTCGAGAGTTTCAACTTCCTTGGTGTCCACATCACAAATGAACTATCATGGTCCAAACACACCAAGACAGTTGTGAAGAGGGCACAACAACACCTTTTCCCCTTCAGGAGACTGAAAAGATTTGGCATGGGTCCCCAGATACTCAAAAAGTCCTGCAGCTGCAGCATCGAAAGCATCCTGACCGGTTGCATCACCGCCTGGTATGGCAACTGCTCGGCATCTAAGGCGCTACAGAGGGTAGTGCGTATGGTCCAGTACATCACTGGGGCCAAGTTTCCTGACATCCAGGACCTATATACTAGGCGGTGTCAGAGTAAGGCCCAAATAATTGTCAAAGACTCCAATCACCCAAGTCATAAGTTCTCTCTGCTACCGCGTGGCAAGCGGTACTGGAGCGCCAAGTCTAGGACCAAAAGGTTCCTTAACAGCTTCTACCCCCAAGCCATAACACTGCTGAACAATGAATCAAATGGCCACCCGGACTATTTACATTGATGTCACCCCCCCCTCTTTGTTTTTAGACTGCTGCTACTCGCTGTTTATCTATGCATAGTCACTTTACAAATGACCTCAACTAACCTGTACCCCCGCACATTGACTTGGTACCGGTACCCCCTATAAATAGCCTCATTATTGTTATGACATTTTCTTGTGTTACTTTTTGATTATTATTATTTATTTTTTACTTTAGTTTAATTAGTAAATATTTTCTTAACTCTATTTATTGAACTGCATTGTTGGTTAATGGCTTGTAAGTAAGCATTTCACGGTAAGGTCTACAACTTTTGTATTCGGCGCATGTGACAAATAACATCTGATTTGATTGGATTTTTAGAGTGTGTGACATTAGGGGTGAGCTCCCAGGAAATCAGTGTACATGTATGGTTGTGTTGATAAGCATCAGACATTTCAAATAATGTCAAGAGTTGCTACTCGTGAGAGAAGTTTGTTTGTGGTTGTTTAAAAAAAGATGGCAGTGTTAAAGTGAATTTCACACGCATTTTCACAAACACACTCAACCGTGATTCACACTGGTGGAAAACAGTGGAAAACTCCCACCTGACATCTCCCATATTCCGACTGCAGGAGAAGACACATATTTGTGCACTCTTGTCAACCAGAGAGTGAGGAAGCTATAGAGATGACAAAGCACACAGACCTCTCACACCTAGAGAAGCCAAGTCCCCCAGTCTAAACAGTAGACCTGCAGGCAGATCCATCACACAGACCTCTCACACCTAGAGAAGCCAAGTCCCCCAGTCTAAACAGTAGACCTGCAGGCAGATCCATCACACAGACCTCTCACACCTAGAGAAGTCAAGTCCCCCAGTCTAAACAGTAGACCTGCAGGCAGATCCATCACACAGACCTCTCACACCTAGAGAAGCCAAGTCCCCCAGTCTAAACAGTAGACCTGCAGGCAGATCCATCACACAGACCTCTCACACCTAGAGAAGCCAAGTCCCCCAGTCTAAACAGTAGACCTGCAGGCAGATCCATCACACAGACCTCTCACACCTAGAGAAGCCAAGTCCCCCAGTCTAAGCAGTAGACCTGCAGGCAGATCCATCACACAGACCTCTCACACCTAGAGAAGCCAAGTCCCCCAGTCTAAACAGTAGACCTGCAGGCAGATCCATCACACAGACCTCTCACACCTAGAGAAGTCAAGTCCCCCAGTCTAAACAGTAGACCTGCAGGCAGATCCATCACACAGACCTCTCACACCTAGAGAAGCCAAGTCCCCCAGTCTAAACAGTAGACCTGCAGGCAGATCCATCACACAGACCTCTCACACCTAGAGAAGCCAAGTCCCCCAGTCTAAACAGTAGACCTGCAGGCAGATCCATCACACAGACCTCTCACACCTAGAGAAGCCAAGTCCCCCAGTCTAAACAGTAGACCTGCAGGCAGATCCATCACACAGACCTCTCACACCTAGAGAAGCCAAGTCCCCCAGTCTAAACAGTAGACCTGCAGGCAGATCCATCACACAGACCTCTCACACCTAGAGAAGCCAAGTCCCCCAGTCTAAACAGTAGACCTGCAGGCAGATCCATCACACAGACCTCTCACACCTAGAGAAGCCAAGTCCCCCAGTCTAAACAGTAGACCTGCAGGCAGATCCATCACACAGACCTCTCACACCTAGAGAAGCCAAGTCCCCCAGTCTAAACAGTAGACCTGCAGGCAGATCCATCACACAGACCTCTCACACCTAGAGAAGCCAAGTCCCCCAGTCTAAACAGTAGACCTGCAGGCAGATCCATCACACAGACCTCTCACACCTAGAGAAGCCAAGTCCCCCAGTCTAAACAGTAGACCTGCAGGCAGATCCATCACACAGACCTCTCACACCTAGAGAAGTCAAGTCCCCCAGTCTAAACAGTAGACCTGCAGGCAGATCCATCACACAGACCTCTCACACCTAGAGAAGCCAAGTCCCCCAGTCTAAACAGTAGACCTGCAGGCAGATCCATCACACAGACCTCTCACACCTAGAGAAGCCAAGTCCCCCAGTCTAAACAGTAGACCTGCAGGCAGATCCATCACACAGACCTCTCACACCTAGAGAAGCCAAGTCCCCCAGTCTAAGCAGTAGACCTGCAGGCAGATCCATCACACAGACCTCTCACACCTAGAGAAGCCAAGTCCCCCAGTCTAAACAGTAGACCTGCAGGCAGATCCATCACACAGACCTCTCACACCTAGAGAAGCCAAGTCCCCCAGTCTAAACAGTAGACCTGCAGGCAGATCCATCACACAGACCTCTCACACCTAGATAAGCCAAGTCCCCCAGTCTAAACAGTAGACCTGCAGGCAGATCCATCACACAGACCTCTCACACCTAGAGAAGCCAAGTCCCCCAGTCTAAACAGTAGACCTGCAGGCAGATCCATCACACAGACCTCTCACACCTAGAGAAGCCAAGTCCCCCAGTCTAAACAGTAGACCTGCAGGCAGATCCATCACACAGACCTCTCACACCTAGAGAAGCCAAGTCCCCCAGTCTAAACAGTAGACCTGCAGGCAGATCCATCACACAGACCTCTCACACCTAGAGAAGCCAAGTCCCCCAGTCTAAACAGTAGACCTGCAGGCAGATCCATCACACAGACCTCTCACACCTAGAGAAGCCAAGTCCCCCAGTCTAAACAGTAGACCTGCAGGCAGATCCATCACACAGACCTCTCACACCTAGAGAAGCCAAGTCCCCCAGTCTAAACAGTAGACCTGCAGGCAGATCCATCACACAGACCTCTCACACCTAGAGAAGCCAAGTCCCCCAGTCTAAACAGTAGACCTGCAGGCAGATCCATCACACAGACCTCTCACACCTAGAGAAGCCAAGTCCCCCAGTCTAAACAGTAGACCTGCAGGCAGATCCATCACACAGACCTCTCACACCTAGAGAAGCCAAGTCCCCCAGTCTAAACAGTAGACCTGCAGGCAGATCCATCACACAGACCTCTCACACCTAGAGAAGCCAAGTCCCCCAGTCTAAACAGTAGACCTGCAGGCAGATCCATCACACAGACCTCTCACACCTAGAGAAGCCAAGTCCCCCAGTCTAAACAGTAGACCTGCAGGCAGATCCATCACACAGACCTCTCACACCTAGAGAAGCCAAGTCCCCGAGTCTAAACAGTAGACCTGCAGGCAGATCCATCACACAGACCTCTCACACCTAGAGAAGCCAAGTCCCCCAGTCTAAACAGTAGACCTGCAGGCAGATCCATCACACAGACCTCTCACACCTAGAGAAGCCAAGTCCCCCAGTCTAAACAGTAGACCTGCAGGCAGATCCATCACACAGACCTCTCACACCTAGAGAAGCCAAGTCCCCCAGTCTAAACAGTAGACCTGCAGGCAGATCCATCACACAGACCTCTCACACCTAGAGAAGCCAAGTCCCCCAGTCTAAACAGTAGACCTGCAGGCAGATCCATCACACAGACCTCTCACACCTAGAGAAGCCAAGTCCCCCAGTCTAAACAGTAGACCTGCAGGCAGATCCATCACACAGACCTCACACACATAGAGAAGCCAAGTCCCCCAGTCTAAGCCAAGTCCCCCATTTTCTCTCCTGAAATACAACATATGCTACCAAAGATATCAGTCTGTAACAAAATAAGACAATTGGCGTTCAATAAGGCAACATGTTTGCGATGTTAAATACTATAGAACTGTATATGATGCCAGGAGTTGTACTGTAGCTCACATGAATTCAAAGATACACAAAAGAGATATGGTTTGTGACAGGGATTCATGATTATTATGTTGATCAAAGGAGCAGGACAGCTAAGTCCTCTGGACAGTGGACGAGTTAATGTAATATTTAAAAGGCCCATAACGGTATATGAAAGAATGGAACGTCAGCAATATGAGTCTTATTCAGTTCAGGGGGAAATCAGACGAGTGCTGAAGTCAGGCCCCGGTCATCGATTTATTGGCTGTAAGGTCATTTAAAGTTCACTGTAAGCTTTCGAACAGTGTGTGGAAAGCATCCATTCGTCCTCAACATGAGCTAGATTCAACTCTTAGATTCTGAAGATTTGTGATTTCATTTTGCATACTGTGGATAACTCAAAGGTTCACGAGAAACACACATGCACAGATGTGCATATACGCACACACATGGACGTACACACTCGCAAGCCCACACATTATTATATTAAATAGCCCTTTTGTGCAGGAAAAATGGAACAAAACAAAGCAAAGCAGTATATGCCTTTGAATTAAATGGCATTTTCAGGTGAACAGTGCACACACTGCTTGACAAATGCATCCCTGAGAGCTACTGTCTGTGATAAATGTTGAAAGTCGTGGGTTTCCTACCCTCTGCCTCCTCTCTGTAATGCCTTGAATCAATTGTCTTGCAGAAACTGGGGACCAAGGATATTTGAAGCCATCAACCAAGCAAACCTACATAAGTCCCTATACACAGCCAATGCACACTGCAGAAGGTTGCCTGCAACATTGATGTGAGATGCAAAGCTTTAAAGCTACAATCTGGGATTTGTTTTAGCTTTAAGAGACAGGGATCTCTTCTTAAAAGGTCATTATCAGTTACACCTGCCATGATGGATGCCTTCCGCCTTCCGCCTGCACGCTTACACAAATCTAATAAAACACACTCAGGAAATTAACGAGGGGGAAAAAACACTTCCACTTCTATAGTTAGTGACAGTGGGTTAAGTTACTGGCCCTAGACTAGTAGGAGAAAAGACGAGTGATCCGGGGGGCTTTTATTTTGGTCCAGTAGGGAAAAGAGAGACGGATAAAGGGGGATGTGGTCTACACCCCCCTGTCCTCACCGCATGGAACCATCCGTAACGTAATCGTCTCTCTGGGCACATACTTTCATCCCTGTTTCATTCCTGTTTCCTAAGAACCTGTGGATGCTGTCCAGCCACAACCAAAGCCTATTTAGGGCTCTGGAGGTAAGTGATTATATCAGCAGTCAGTCTGGGCTCGCCCGCAGATGGAGCCCTCTGTGAAGAAGTTTTCCTGTGGCGCCGCGCAGGCAATCCGACACATATGTAAATCTCCTCTGTTTTTCAGGGAAACAAGTTACAGGACACGGCATGGGACAGGGATAGAAATACATACACCATCCTGGGCACTGGCTAGGACGCTATAGAGAGAGATGGAGTGGGAAAGAAAGAGAGAGGAAGATTAGAAAAGAGAGAGAGATGGAGAGAGAGAGAGAGAGAGACAGAGAGGTAGATAGGCCCAGCCAGTGGTTCTGACCTGGGTCAGATCCTTTATTAACCTGGTGGAAGAGAAGACAAGAGGAGCCCTAAAGATCCCTCTGTGGTTTCCACTAAGGCTCAGACTATGGAGTCTATGGCAAATCCCATAGATCTGTAGTGTTCGGATCTCTGTCTGTCAATGGTTCAGGATGAAGGGGTCAGCTTGCTGAGAGGTCACCTTGGTTTAATATGGAACTCCTACAGTGGGAAACAGCTGGTGACACCATGTGTGGAGCAGTTTGTGGAGAGTGTCCTATACATGAGAGTTAGTCAATAAGACCAGGCAGAACCGGGTAGTATCTACAGGATTCCAACCTGCTGACACAGCTCGGAAAGGTCAGGTGAATCACATCGATATTTCAGGGGCTGTCGTCTGCAATGCAAACAAAGGAAGGGGTGTCGACACGCCACTGTGTCGAAAGAGTGAGGGATGAGGGAACACGGAGAGAACATGCGCCCAACTATTTGTTCTGTTCAGAGAGGATAGACACAGTAGCTAGATGCCTGAGGACATTTCCCATTGTGCTCCTGCTCCGCACCACAAATAATTTCATTCTTCAAGTCTCTAATACACCCTGTTGTTGGCTGCTCTGATTTACTATCCTATGTCGTATATTCCGGAACGCCATACTATTAGCATATCATCGGATAATAAAATACCACATGCATATCCACATAGAGTACTACCCCAAGGGATGAGCGCCATACTGATCATAGAGAGGGACCCAGCAGGCCCAGACAGCTCTATCTATATGAAGAATCTAAAGAGCCTTCCTCCTGTCCACTCCAACCAGCCCACTGGCACTGATGCCTGACTGCGACAAACACACAGAGAAGTTCCCCTATTAGTGCCCAGGCTCTCAGACCCACGAGCTGGGCAGCACCTCCCCTCGATATGGCCCTCTGTCAGCAGCCTGTGTACTGTGAACTGTGTATGTGTATGTGGTTGTGTGTTTGTGCACTGGGAGCTGGCTCAACCCTGGCCAATATGGCCTTGGGTCAATCTGAGCAGCCACACTGTCCTGGCCATGCACCCATGGACAGACAAACACAGGGCAGCCAAGAGACCAGATCAGCAGTAAGCAGTAACCATGTCACAGCTCCCCAGATACGTTCTATTTGGATAAGCATTAGAGAAGTCACCCAGTAGGGCAGGGTTCATCAACTAGATATTGTATTTGACAAAAACAATCATTTCAAACCTTGATTACATTGGTACACAATCACATACAGTATGTCTCTCTATTTACGAGAGGAAATATTGGAGAATAGATTTCCTAAATTAAAATAATTTTGAGGTGAATTGTTGTAACCATGTGCGCTGAGAGTCGGGAAGCACGTTCAGGGAGTGAGTGTTTTAATAAAATAAACATAATACAAACCAAGAACCTCGAACAACGCACAGACATGAAACTGAAACAATAACACCTGAGGAAAGAACCAAGGGGAGTGACAGATATAGGGAAGATAATCAAGGAGGTGATGGAGTCCAGGTGAGTCATGAGGCGCAGGTGCACAAGACGATGGTGACAGGTGTGCGGGATAATCAGCAGCCTGATGACCTAGAGGCCGGAGAGGGAGTATATGTGACAATTCCTAGTGATTTTACAGTGTTTTATTTGGGGGGCCAAATAGAATCGGCCACGGGCCGCCAGTTGATGATCCCTGTAATAGGGGATTATGGGGCTGGACGAAGGAAGAGGCCAGCCCCCCTCTCTGACAGGGGACAGGTGACATGCTCCACTATTGATATGAATTCACAACTGCTGCTAATAAGCCTGCCATGGAGATGAACCCACTCACATGAAATACTGTATAAGGCTGTAGAAGGCTCCCAAGCACAACCGGAGAGTCACTCAATGAAGTACTTCATCTGACAAAGTGCCCCCATTCAGAAAGTACCTGAACATGAAATTCCCTGGTGGCTTCAAACTCCATACCAAAGTGAAACACCAGGCCAAAGAAACTAGTTGATTACACTGTAAAGTGAAAGAAAAAAATCTTTAACGGATGCATGTTTTATGCAACGCGGCACTTATGGGTAAAATCTAGCCTCTTCACCTCGCTGCCTCTGCGGATCCACAGAGATCCCAGCAGCAGATGTCTCCGTGTGCGGTTACCGCCGTAGCTCTTTGGTGTGGAACAACTTCGGGATGAACGCCATCACCATCCAAACCTGCTGAATACCAAAGAGCATTGCCCTAATCTGTCAACACAAAACATTTACAGCACCTCACACTTTCTCTCACACTTTCACTCCTGCAGCCTCCCTGTGGATTTCCAGAAGGTAAATAAAGAGCCGATACAGAAAACTGAGTTTGTTATTTTACACTCATGTTAGACAGTGATATGAATATTGAACAGAGTCCACGGTTAACATCTGATATTAAACTAACCAAATTATGGAATAATCAATTACCCACATTTATTCATTTCCCCCACAAAAACAACTCTGTCCTGCTAATAGGCAGTGTATATGAACATACTGCGCATGGCCCTGACAGATGTTCTTAATTAAAGTCTGCAGAAGGAGGAAATTCTCTTGAGGGCTTAAGTTTAAATTAGCTCAGGCTACTTCTGTTATTACACTAATACGTACTGTGCTGAAGGCTCCCAATTTTGCACAGCCCTCTGAGCATTGTTGATTCTAAATGGACTTCTTCTTGCACTCCAAGCAAGCAAGAGTTTAGCAGTGAGATATATTGAAATACAATTGCCTGTAGATGATTTGAATAAAACCTCTTTATCGTTTCCCAATACATGGGAGGGTGGGAAAGTACATTACGTATTAATGTTTTAAATACATCCATATATACATTACACACAGCTATAGGTAAATAATAAGGGGCAAATTAACATATTCTCTTGGCGGAGTGCTTTGAGTGAGATTGGGTACAACAGCTCTCCAAAACTTCAGAGGAAAGTGGCAGGCGGTGATAGGCATGCAAACCTAGTCTGCCACTCTGTCATCAAATTTAAATCACTCTCAGGAGCACAAGTTCTCTCTCAAAATGATTTAGGGCCCTTAAGTAGCTTCCCCCAGAGCGCCCATGGCTTAGGATTATAATATCAACCTCCCATGTGTAAAAACCATGATCTTGCATCTTGAAAAATTAACCATGTTTGAAAAATTCCCGAGACGCACTCAGGCTGTCTTTGATAGTTTAAACCAAGCCTGTGATTCTGATGCAGACAGGCACACTTCCTCCATTATAAATCTAGATGAGAGCGAGAGAGAGAGAGAGAGAGAGGAGACCCGCATGATTTTCCTATTTTAATGACATGGCTTTCTGGATGGAGACACATTGGATATGTACATTATGCAGTGTGTGGTTTTCCAGCAGATCTGGAGGACCCGGCTGGATGTGATACTGTTCATTGCCTTGAGTCGTCCAGGTAAAAATATTCTGCAGCTGTTGCTGCAGTGCCGGATGACAAGTCACAGCACACGGCCATCTAATAAAGCCTTAATCACTTCCCAACATGCAGCACACCGCAGGCTTTAACTACACACACCATTAGAAATCTGATACAGTGTCTAAGACACAACCTGCCTACAGAGATACTGTATGTTTAATGCAGGGGTGTCCTCAAGTTCCTCTTCAGACATTGACCTTCACTGGTGAGAGAAAACAACTTGGGCCAACTCCTCCACTCCTACCCGTTAACATGAATACATTAATATAAAACACTGTAGCCCTGCCAGCGCCAGCGACCTGTTCTTTATGTGTGTTTACTCCCCATTGACATCAGACTGCAGCGCTATAGATGACTGTAAATACGAATGTGAGATATGAAGAACTGTTAGTACACTACATTAAAAAGCGAGCATCGCTATTGGTGGAATATGGAAGCTGCATGGGCTTTAGATATTGGAGAGAATGTCCGTGTGTGAAACTTGGAATCTTGAGGAGCCATGTTAGTGATTCTATTCTGGTTGGTCGGGCATTTCTGAGTCAGTCAGTGTGGTCAGTCAGTCAGTGCGGTTGCTCGGTCAGTCATTCAGTGTGGTTGCTCAGCTCAAGGCTGTCGCCTGCCTGGTATTCCTGAATGATCACAGGTGGATGGAAGGCCAACTGCTCTGGGAGAAGGGGACTGACTGACTACTCAGTTCCTTTCAATCAACGTGACACACTAATTTATCAAAGCAGTCACAAAATCCAAAATGGATTTCAAATCCAATGGATCAGTAGGTGTTAGAGCACGCTGCTGGTAACAATGACCAGTATGTCACTGTCAATGTAGACAGTTCTCTAAGTCATTTTGCATAAAAGCGTCTGCTAAATGACCATATTATAAAATAGGTTATCTATTGGTACTGGATTACTGTACTCTACACCAGGTTTTCTCAAACTCGGTCCTTGTTGTGCTACAAAGATCTCTCTAAGGCGTTTGATACAGTTGATCATGCTATACTAAGGCAGAGATTGTCGAGTGTAGGTCTTTCAGAGCATGCAGTTGCATGGTTTGCTAACTATCTGTCTGATAGAACTCAGTGCACTCAATTTGATGGGCTTATGTCTGTTAAATTGTCTGTCTTTAATGGTGTGCCCCAAGGCTCTGTACTTGGTCCTCTCTTATTCACTATTTACAGTGGGGCAAAAAAGTATTTAGTCAGCCACCAATTGTGCAAGTTCTCCCACTTAAAAAGATGAGAGAGGCCTGTAATTTTCATCATAGGTACACTTCAACTATGACAGACAAAATGAGAAAAATTTTTCCAGAAAATCACATTAAAGGATTTTTAATGAATTTATTTGCAAATTATGGTGGAAAATAAGTATTTGGTCACCTACAAACAAGCAAGATTTCTGGCTCTCACAGACCTGTAACTTCTTCTTTAAGAGGCTCCTCTGTCCTCCACTCGTTACCTGTATTAATGGCACCTGTTTGAACTTGTTATCAGTATAAAAGACACCTGTCCACAACCTCAAACAGTCACACTCCAAACTCCACTATGGCCAAGACCAAAGAGCTGTCAAAGGACACCAGAAACAAAATTGTAGACCTGCACCAGGCTGGGAAGACTGAATCTGCAATAGGTAAGCAGCTTGGTTTGAAGAAATCAACTGTGGGAGCAATTATTAGGAAATGGAAGACATACAAGACCACTGATAATCTCCCTCGATCTGGGGCTCCACGCAAGATCTCACCCCGTGGGGTCAAAATGATCACACGAACGGTGAGGAAAAATCCCAGAACCACACGGGGGGACCTAGTGAATGACCTGCAGAGAGCTGGGACCAAAGTAACAAAGCCTACCATCAGTAACACACTACGCCGCCAGGGACTCAAATCCTGCAGTGCCAGACGTGTCCCCCTGCTTAAGCCAGTACATGTCCAGGCCCGTCTGAAGTTTGCTAGAGAACATTTGGATGATCCAGAAGAAGATTGGGAGAATGTCATATGGTCAGATGAAACCAAAATAGAACTTTTTGGTAAAAACTCAACTCGTCGTGTTTGGAGGACAAAGAATGCTGAGTTGCATCCAAAGAACACCATACCTACTGTGAAGCATGGGGGTGGAAACATCATGCTTTGGGGCTGTTTTTCTGCAAAGGAACCAGGACGACTGATCCGTGTAAAGGAAAGAATGAATGGGGCCATGTATCGTGAGATTTTGAGTGAAAACCTCCTTCCATCAGCAAGGGCATTGAAGATGAAACGTGGCTGGGTCTTTCAGCATGACAATGATCCCAAACACACCGCCCGGGCAACGAAGGAGTGGCTTCGTAAGAAGCATTTCAAGGTCCTGGAGTGGCCTAGCCAGTCTCCAGATCTCAACCCCATACAAAATCTTTGGAGGGAGTTGAAAGTCCGTGTTGCCCAGCAACAGCCCCAAAACATCACTGCTCTAGAGGAGATCTGCATGGAGGAATGGGCCAAAATACCAGCAACAGTGTGTGAAAACCTTGTGAAGACTTACAGAAAACGTTTGACCTCTGTCATTGCCAACAAAGGGTATATAACAAAGTATTGAGATAAACTTTTGTTAATGACCAAATACTTATTTTCCACCATAATTTGCAAATAAATTCATTAAAAATCCTACAATGTGATTATCTGGATTTTTTTTTCTCATTTTGTCTGTCATAGTTGAAGTGTACCTATGATGAAAATTACAGGCCTCTCTCATCTTTTTAAGTGGGAGAACTTGCACAATTGGTGGCTGACTAAATACTTTTTTGCCCCACTGTATATAAATGATTGAGTCAAAAATGTCAAAAATGCGCAACTTCATTTTTATGCTGATGATACTGTTATTTACTGTTGTGCCTCGTCTCTTACAAAAGCTTTCCAGAACTTGCAAACTGCTTTTTATACTGTTCAACATACCTTGTGTAAATTGAAGCTTATCCTCAATACTGACAAAACGAAACGAATGGTGTTTTCTAAAGCAAGAAATAGACCTCTGAACCTTTCACCTATTACTACCTGTCAGGGCAAGGAGATTGAGGTTGTAGCCTCATATAAATATCTTGGAATTTTAATTGATGACGGCCTCTCTTTTAAATTGCATATTCAACAACTTACAAAAAAATTGAAGCTGAAATTGGGATTTTATTTTAGAAATAAGGCCTGTTTTTCTTTTGAAGCCAGAAGGAGGCTAGTATCAGCTACATTTATGCCTTTACTAGACTATGGGGATATTTTATATATGAATGCTTCCACTCAGTGTTTGAGATCAATTGACACCCTTTACCATGTCACTTTGAGATTTATTTTAAACTGCAAAACCATTATGCACCACTGCACTTTGCATACCAGGGTTGGCTGGCCTTCTCTAGTCCATCGTAGGCTCAGTCACTGGTATACTTTTATTTATAAAGCCATTTTGGGATTATTACATTTTTATTTGATTTTTTTTATTGTTCAGAAATGTGGTGGGTACTCTCTTCGTTCGCTGGACTTTATCCTGCTAACTGTTCCAAATGTCCGAACTGAATTTGGTAAAAGGGCTTTTATGTACTCTGCGCCATCGTCTTGGAACACCTTACAAAATAATTTTAAACTGGAAGAACTTGTCCCGATTGTTATTTTTAAATCACTGATGACTGATCTTGAGACTGATTCCATGACCTGTCAATGTTTTTAATTTGCTGTTTTTGATTTGTTATACTCTTGTGAATTCTATGGTTTTTACTAGATTACTTGTAGTTTTCATGTTGTTTGTCTGTAATTTTTGTAATGACTTGGTGCTCCCTATCTTGGCCAGGACGCTCTTGAAAAATAGATTTTAAATCTCAATGAGCCCTTCCTGGTTAAATAAAGGTTAAATTAAATTAAATAAAAAAGTGAGATTAAAATGGATTTAATTGTCATTTGTTGTCAACAATCTATACAAAATACTCTGTATTGTCAAAGTGGAAGAAAAATTCTAACATTTTTAAAGAATTAATGAAACATAAAACACTACTATATTTACATAAGTATTCAAACCCATGGGTCAATACATGTTAGAATCAACTTTAGCAGCAATTACAGCTGTGAGTCTTTCTGTGTAAGTCTCTAAGAGCTTTCCACACCTGGATTGTGCAACACTTGCCAATTATTATTTTCAACATTCTTCATGCTCTGTCAAATTGGTTATTGATCATTGCTAGACAACAATTTCCAGGTCTTACCATAGATCTTCAAGCAGATTTAAGTCAAAACTGTAATTTGGCTACTGACGAACATGCACTGTCTTCTTGGTAAGCAACTCCAGTGTAGATTTGGCCTTGTGTTTTAGGTTATTGTCCTGCTGAAAGGTGAATTCATGTCCCAGTGACCGGTAGAAACTAGAGAGAACCAGGTTTTCCTCTAAGATTTTGCCTGTGCTATCTCCACTCCGTTTATTTTTTATCCCAAAAAATTCCCCAATCCTTAACGATTACAAGCATACCCATAACATGATGCTGCCACCACTATGCTTGAAAATATGGAGAGTGGTACTCAGTAATGTGTTGTGTTGGATTTGCCCCAAACATAACACTTTGTATTCATGACAAAAAAGTTAATTGTTTTGCCAATTTTTTTGTAGTATTGCTTTAGTGCCTTGTTGCAAACATGACACATGTTTTGGAATATTTTGTATTCCTTCTTTTCACTCTGTCATTTAGGTTAGTATTGTGGAGTAAATACAATGTTGTTGATCCATCCTCAGTTTTCTCCTATCACATCTATTAAACCATTGGCCTCATGGTGAAATCCCTGAGTTAAGAAGGACATCTGTATCTTTGTAGTGACTGTGTGTATTGATGCTTAATAACTTCAATTAATAACGTCACCATGTGTAATTAATAACTTCACCGTGCTCAAAGGGATATTCAATGTCAGATTGTTTTGTACCCATCTACCAATAGGTGCCCTTCTTTGCAATACATTGGAAAACCTCCCTGGTCTTTGTGGTTGGATCTGTGTTTGAAATTCACTGCTCGACTGAGGGATCTACAGATAATTGTATGTGTGGGGTACAGGGATGAGGCAGTCATTCAAAAATCATGTTAAACACTCCTTTGATCAACATAATAATCATGAATCCCTGTCACGAACCATATCTCTTTTGTGTATCTTTGAATTCATGTGAGCTACAGTACAACTCCTGGCATCATATACAGTTCTATAGTATTTAACATCGCAAACATGTTGCCTTATTGAACGCCAATTGTCTTATTTTGTTACAGACTGATATCTTTGGTAGCATATGTTGTATTTCAGGAGAGAAAAGGGGGGACTTGGCTTAGACTGGGGGACTTGGCTTCTCTAGGTGTGAGAGGTCTGTGTGATGGATCTGCCTGCAGGTCTACTGTTTAGACTGGGGGACTTGGCTTCTCTAGGTGTGAGATGTCTGTGTGATGGATCTGCCTGCAGGTCTACTGTTTAGACTGGGGGACTTGGCTTCTCTAGGTGTGAGATGTCTGTGTGATGGATCTGCCTGCAGGTCTACTGTTTAGACTGGGGGACTTGGCTTCTCTAGGTGTGAGAGGTCTGTGTGATGGATCTGCCTGCAGGTCTACTGTTTAGACTGGGGGACTTGGCTTCTCTAGGTGTGTGAGGTCTGTGTGATGGATCTGCCTGCAGGTCTACTGTTTAGACTGGGGGACTTGGCTTCTCTAGGTGTGAGAGGTCTGTGTGATGGATCTGCCTGCAGGTCTACTGTTTAGACTGGGGGACTTGGCTTCTCTATCTGTGTGAGGTCTGTGTGCTTTGTCATCTCTATAGCTTCCTCACTCTCTGGTTGACAAGAGTGCACAAATATGTGTCTTCTCCTGCAGTCGGAATATGGGAGATGTCAGGTGGGAGTTTTCCATTGTTTTCCACCAGTGTGAATCACGGTTGAGTGTGTTTGTGAAAATGCGTGTGAAATTCACTTTAACACTGCCATCTTTTTTTAAACAACCACAAACAAACTTCTCTCACGAGTAGCAACTCTTGACATTATTTGAAATGTCTGATGCTTAACAACACAACCATACATGTACACTGATTTCCTGGGAGCTCACCCCTAATGTCACACACTCTAAAAATCCAATCAAATCAAATGTTATTTGTCACATGCGCCGAATACAACAGTTGTAGACCTTACCGTGAAATGCTTACTAACAAGCCATTAACCAACAATGCAGTTCAATAAATAGAGTTAAGAAAATATTTACTAATTAAACTAAAGTAAAAAAATAAATAATAATAATCAAAAAGTAACACAAGAAAATGTCATAACAATAATGAGGCTATTTATAGGGGGTACCGGTACCAAGTCAATGTGCGGGGGTACAGGTTAGTTGAGGTCATTTGTAAAGTGACTATGCATAGATAAACAGCGAGTAGCAGCAGTCTAAAAACAAAGGGGGGGGGGGGGGGGGGGCATCAATGTAAATAGTCCGGGTGGCCATTTGATTCATTGTTCAGCAGTCTTATGGCTTGGGGGTAGAAACTGTTAAGGAACCTTTTGGTCCTAGATGGCGCTTGGGCCTTACTCTGACACCGCCTAGTATATAGGTCCTGGATGTCAGGAAACTTGGCCCCAGTGATGTACTGGACCATACGCACTATCCTTTGTAGCGCCTTAGATGCCGAGCAGTTGCCATACCAGGCGGTGATACAACCGGTCCGGATGCTTTCGATGCTGCAGCTGCAGAACTTTTTGAGTATCTGGGGACCCGTGCCAAATCTTTTCAGTCTCCTGAGGGGGAAAAGGTGTGTTTGGACCATGATAGTTCATTTGTGATGTGGACACCAAGGAAGTTGAAACTCTCGACCCGCTCCCTTTCAATCCCGTCGATGTTAATGGGGGCCTGTTCGGCCCTCCTTTTCCTATAGTCCATGATCAGCTCCTTTGTCTTGCTCACATTGAGGGAGAGGTTGTTGTCCTGGCACCACACTGCCATGGGATACCTGTGAGGTATGATGGGATGCCTGGCAGTGTTGTGGTCAATTCCATTTAAATTCCAGTCAATTCAGGAAGTTCACTGAAATTCCAATTATCTTTAATGCTTTTCGATAACGAAAATTCAGAATTGGAATTGAAATTTGGTTTACCTTCTGAATTGACTGGAATTGAAATGGAATTGACCTCAACCCAGCTACATGGTATCACAGCACAATTGTGGGTCCTGAATTACTACTACTACGGACCAAGCAGTGTGGCCAGGATGAGTGGACATGGGAGGAAATCCTGAATGGAAAAGGACCCTGGACGCGGGTTGGAGAGTATCGCCGTCAAGGGAGCAGATGGAGGCAGAACGGCGACGATAGGAGGAATTAGATCAAGAACGGAAGCCCGAGAGGCAGCTCCCCCCGAAAATTTTTTTGGGGGGCACACGGGAGATTGGCGGAGTCAGGGTTTAGACCTGAGCCAACTCCCCATGCTTACCGTGGGGAGCGAGTGACCGGTCAGGCACCGTGTTATGCGGTGATGCACACTGTGTCTCCAGTGCGCATTCACAGCCCGGTGTGCTCTGTGCTATCTCCCCACAGTTGCCGTGCTAGAGTGAGCATTCAGCCAGGACGGATTGTGCCGGCTCAGCGCTCCTGGTCTCCGGTGCGTCTCTTCAGCCCAGGATATCCTGCGCCAGCTCTACGCACGGTATCCCCAGTTCACCAGCACAACCCAATGCGGCCTGTGCCAGCTCCCAGCACTTGCCGTGCTACAAGGGGTTTTCAGCCAGGACGCGTTGTGCCAGCTCTACACTCCAGACCTCCAGTGTGCCTTCTTAGCCCAGTGCGTCCTGTGCCAGCTCTCCACACTCACCGAGCTAAAGTGGGTATCCAGCCAGGACGCGTTGTGGCAGCTCCATGTACCAGGCTTCCAGTGATGATCCATGGCCCGAAGCCTCCAGTGATAATCCATGGCACGAAGCCTCCATTGATGATCCTTGGCCCGGAGCCTGTAGTGATGATCCATGGCACGAAGCCTCCAGTGATAATCCATGGCACGAAGCCTCCAGTGATGATCCATGGCCCGGAGCCTCCAGTGATGATCCATGGCACGAAGCCTCCAGTGATGATCCATGGCCCGGAGCCTGCAGTGAAAATCCAGGGCACGAAGCCTCCAGCGACAGTCCCCAGTCGGTTCCCAGTCCGGAGCCTCCGGCGACGGTTCCCGGACGATCTACGGTCCGGAGTCCCCGGCGACGATCTACAGTCCGGAGTCCCCGGCGACGATCTACGGTCTGGAGTCCCCGGCGATGATCCACGATTCGATTCCTCCGGCAATGATTCACGGTCCGGAGCTTCCGGCGACGATCCCTGCACCAGAGGCGCCATTGAAGTTGGCAGAGCCACGAGATGCCCACCCGGACCCTCCCCTATAGGTTCAGGTTTGCAGCCAGAGTCCGCACCTTTGGGGGGGGGGGGGGTACTGTCATGCCCTGACCTTAGAGATCATTTTAATTCTCTATTTGTTTAGGTCAGGGTGTGACTAGGGTGGGCAATCTATGTTTTCTATTTCTTTGTTGGCCTGGTATGGTTCCCAATCAGAGGCAGCTGTCTATCGTTGTCTCTGATTGGGGATAATATTTAGGCAGCCTTTTCCCACCTGTTGTTTGTGGGATCTTGTTTTTGTGTAGCTGCCTGTGAGCAGCCCAGAACGTCACGTTTCATTTTCTTCTGTATTGTTTTTGGTGAGATTCATATTTATTAAACATGTGGAACTCTAAGTACGCTGCGCCTTGGTCCATTCATTCAAACGAACGTGACAAGAAAGCCGATTCTAGATTTCATTTTGGGTTGGAGATGTTTAATATGAGTCTGGAAGGAGGGTTACAGTCTAGCCAGACACCTAGGTATTTGTAGTTGTCCACATATTCTAAGTCAGAACCGTCCAGAGTAGTGATGCTAGTCGGGCGGGCAGGTGCTGGCAGCGAACGTTTGAAAAGCATGCATTTATTTTTACTAGCGTTTAAGAGCAGTTGGAGGCCACAGAAGGAGTGTTATATGGCATTGAAGCTCGTCTGGAGGTTTGTTAACACAGTGTCCAAAGAAGGGCCAGAATGGTGTCGTCTGCGTAGAGGTGGATCAGCGAATCACCCGCAGCAAGAGCGACATCGTTGATATATACAGAGAAAAGAGTCGGCCCGAGAATTGAACACTGTGGCACCCCCATAGAGACTGCCAGAGGTCCGGACAACAGGCCCTCCGATTTGACACACTGAACTCTGTCTGAGAAGTAGTTGGTGAACCAGGTGAGGCAGTCATTTGAGAAACCAAGGCTGTTGAGTCTGCCGATAAGAATGTGATGAAGCCTTGGCCAGGTCGATGAAGACGGCTGCACAGTACAATCTTTTATCGATGGCGTTTATGATATCGTTTAGTACCTTGAGCGTGGCTGAGGTGCACCCATGACCAGCTCGGAAACCGGATTGCACAGTGGAGAAGGTACGGTGGGATTCGAAATGGTCAGTGATCTGTTTATTAACTTGGCAACTTTCCAATCTTTAGGGATCTCGGACGATACAAAAGAGAGGTTGAACTGACTGGTAATAGGGGTTGCAACAATGGTGGCGGATAATTTTAGAAAGAGAGGGTCCAGATTGTCTAGCCCAGCTGATTTGTACGGGTCCAGGTTTTGCAGCTCTTTCAGAACATCTGCTATCTGGATTTGGGTGAAGGAGAAGCTGGGGAGGCTTGGGCAAGTAGCTGTGTACGGAGCTATAGGCCGGGGTTGGGGTAGCCAGGTGGAAAGCATGGCTAGCCGTAGAGAAATGCTTAATGAAATTCTCGATTATCATGGATTTATCAGTGGTGACAGTGTTACCTAGCCTCAGTGCAGTGGGCAGCTGGGAGAAGGTGTTCTTGTTCTCCATGGACTTCAGTGTCCCAAAACTTTTTGGAGTTAGAGCTACAGGATGCAAATTTCTGTTTGAAAAGGCTGGCCTTTGCTTTTAGGACTGACTGCGTGTATTGGTTCCTGACTTCCCTGAACAGTTGCATATCGCAGGGACTATTCAATGCTATTGCAGTCCGCCACAGGATGTTTTTGTGCTGGTCGAGGGCAGTCAGGTCTGGAGTGAACCAAGGGCTATATCTGTTCTTAGTTCTACATTTTTTGAAAGGGGCATGCTTATTTAAGATGGTGAGGAAATTACTTTTAAAGAACGACCAGGCATCCTCGACTGACGGGATGAGGTCAATATCCTTCCAGGATACCCGGGCCAGGTCGATTAGAAAGGCCTGCTCGCAGAAGTGTTTTAGGGAGCATTTGACAGTGATGAGGGGTGGTCGTTTGACTGCGGACCCATAGCGGATGCAGGCAATGAGGCAGTGATCGCTGAGATCAACACAGGAAACTACTTTGTTTATTTCTCCACTTAATGTTCTATTTTTGTGGTGCTTTTAATAAAGGAACGGTCAAATGAAAAGAGCAACCAGCCTGAGTCATCTAGATAATAGGATGTATCACGCATCATTGTTCATTCTTCTTCTTCTGCTCATTGAGGTCATCTGATTCTTTCCTGTGGACCTAATATCCCTGCAGGGTATATTGGGTAATTTTTGTTGAACTATTGAAGCAATGTGGAAACTACTGAGTATGAATCTGATTAAAATACACAGAGAAATATATAACATTGACTATGCAGCCTAGTAGTGTCCCACTGTCCCGCTAAGAATACATTACCATTTCAAATAAATATCACAATTCAAGACCAGATATCCAAACATCAACTGTTCCTAGGTTGTGAGGAGTGAGATGTCCTGCCGACCATCTTGAGAATGAAAGCCCAGTGTCTGTATAACTAGAGCCACACACACACACAGATGACAGGACTGAGCGAAGGAGGAAGAGATGCAGTGAAAACCCTATGTTCGTTTCACCACTGTAACTGGAGCTCTGTTAAAGAGCAGTGCATTCGGAAGTAATGCAGTGATTTATCTGCTTTATAATGAGCAGCTGTTGTGGGAGACAATAGCCCTGCAGCGGCCTGCACCGAGAAAGGAGCATTCAGCAGCTAATGAGGCTGGCGTAGGCTGAACCACTACTCCACTACCACCCTTACTCTCCCTACAGTACAGAACAGTACAGTACAGGGACAGAGCTCAGGAGTATGAAGGAGGGAGGGGAGGAGGGTCGGTGGCACAGAAACCTGAATCACTCAGAGTGAGAGAGAGAGCGAGAGAGGGCCCGGGTCCAACCACGATACATTTTGGTACGGCAAACAGAATCTGACAGAACATTATACCTCTATTTTGCTCAGACTGTATGCCTATGACATTTTGTAATAGTGCAGTAGCATCTTAGAATGCAAAACAACTGCATGTCTTGAGCAGACATAATGTAGAGCTGGCCAAAACCTGCCGTTCTCTGGTGTGTTTTGCATCAACTGTTTCATCCTTGTGATATCCTGGTCATTTTTTAATATGCCCATTGCAAAATATAACGCAGAACACATCTTGCAGCATGCACCACCCTGAGTACACTAAAACAACATTCCCTTCTCCAAGTCAACGTACAGCTCAAATCAAAGTGTTGAGTTACAGCAGTACCTATCTCCTACACACACTGGCCACAATAGCAGAGGATGACTTGTCCAGCATTAGACAAAGCCAGTTTAGCAGCTAGCCAGTGGAGGGGTCTGATAACTGGCCCTGTTCAGAGTAGGGATTTCCCTCCCTTCCTCCCAGCCAGCTGCTGAAGACTGTCTGTCACTCATTCACTCAGTCACCCTGCCTCCTCCCTCACACAGCACGAGAACCAAGCCAGTCCACTGCTCCACTTCCTGCAGCATGGATAAAACACTTAGCGAAGAGAACAGAACAGTTCCCAGCTCCCAGACAGCATGGGAAAACACAGTGAAGAGAACAGGACAGTTCCCAGCTCCCAGAGCACTCTCCACACGTCTCCAAAGTGTCCAGAGTGTCCGTTTGACAGAGGTTGACAGTAACGCTGCTTCTGTATGTCAGAAAATTGTAGCAAAATGGATGGTGCCGTGTATGGTCCCTCTGCAATTAGAAGAGACCATACAGGTGTTGGTTGTACCATGTTCGCTGCAGCGGTTTTATAAATTGATGATGGGTGCTGCAGTACATGGTAGACGGCTGGGACTGGAGAGTGGTTATGAAATGCCCTTATTACTCAAGGAGATCTGAGTGAAGACAGACAGCCCAGTCCTCGGCTCACTGAGCCAATACAATGGAATAGAGAGGGGAAAAGGAGGGAAAGTGAAAGAGGGTGAGTTCATCGCGGATTGATGGGAGAGGTGAACACTGCACTGAACAAAGTGGCAATCTGTCTAACTAAGCCTGTAATTTCACAGTGCAAGATAGGGGAGCGAGGTAAGCAGTAGAAGTAACAAACTGATAATCCACAGTCTACGGGTGTGGGAATCAACATGTCCAAACTGTTAACACTAGAACCGCTAAAACAGAATTTTTGGACTGCTCATTAATTTAAAACAATTATTACTCTGCCATTTTAAAAACCATGTCCCCCTCCGTCCTTGACGTTTCCTAAATATGTCAATATAAAACACTGCCATTGTTAGAATCTTAATATCACTAACAGAACTGGAGTTATAACCAGTTTTATGAGGGCGTGAGTTTTCCTCCTTCTGACATTAGGGCCTGCTCTGCTACTCCCGACAGTGGAATGTGCCATGCCCAGTTGATAATCACCCCGAAACTGAACCTAAACTATATCTAAACTAATTTCACTAACAGGTGAAATAAATGAAGTAACGTATGATGGAGTAGATGAGTGAGTTGATGAGTGAGGGGAAGCGAACGATGCAAAATGATGTAATCACCAATTGCGAATGAAGAACAGAGTGAGCCATTTTATTATATTGGTATATTGTGATTATAATCTCAAAATGGTATGTACCCTATATCAGTCCAAAGAATCCAAGCAGTTTCACAGTCTACTATAGCCTACTTGGAGTACACAGTGATAGCGTGTGTAATTTACAACTGCAAGAAGACCAAGACGAATGGATGCACATGCTGCTTTAGTGCTGCTACAAGATCTGAAAGTGACTACGATGGCGGGGAAGAAATTCACTTCTTAGGGATAGCTGCCTTTTTTCAATTTTCGCCTAAATGACATACCCAAATCTAACTGTCTGTAGCTCAGGCCCTGAAGCAAGGATATGCATATTCTTGGTACTATTTGAAAGGAAACACTTTGAAAACACTTTGTGGAAATGTGAATTGAATGTAGGAGAATATAACACAATAGATCTCGTAGAAGAAAATACAAAGAAAAAATAAACCGGTGTTTTTTTACCACCATCTTTGAAATGCAAGAGAAAGGTCACTGTTAAAGCCATCACTCTGGTTGTAATTCCGATAGTGTCCACAAGATGGCAGCAGTGTATGTGCAAAGTTTCAGATGGATAACTTGGAGTATGAATGATCCTCAAGACTTTTGGTGTGAAGTCCCCAGGTACATTTGGGCAAATCGTGAAGGAGACGTTCGCATTCATATTCCATTTCTCTGCAAGAATATTGTCAAATCTGTATACTTGGACTTTGATTTAGCTTTCCAAGTATTAGTAACCATATTATAAGTTCAACAATTGCAAAACAATCCGTTTTCATAACTCTTAATATCCTGATACTTTTTGTCCAAAATGAAAAGTCATGCTGTCGTACAAGGTTAGAAGCTACATTTTACGACATATATATGGTTTCCAGCTCATTGGCTATCTAACTAGCTTTGTTTGATCCCAATTGGTGCTTATTTGACAAAGATACAGTTGTTCAAGTTATGGCCGCCCCCGTCATCGGCGTGCCATGAAGGCGTCGCTCTCTGAACAAATATGGTGTCCTATAGGATATACTACACCCCTAATGAAATAGTGAAGTTTTGTTACCTTTCTTGGATCTCTGAGGAATACATACAAATGTGATTCGACTAGTTCAAACAACGTTTAGGGTGAGATTTTCACAGATTCCTTTCTTTGCAAATTGAACGATTGGAAATACAAAATCGATCGTGCGTGCTATATGGACCTTTTTAGGATATGAAAAAGGATTTCATCTAACAAAACGACACTTCATGTTAATATCTGGGACCCTTTGGATGATAAATCAGAGCAAGATTTCAGAATGTAAGTACACATTTCACCTTCAGAGGTGAATTTACCAAACCTATCGCGTTGAAAAAAGTGTTTTGTTGTTAGGAGCTCTCCTCAAACAATAGCATGGCATTTTTCCGCAGTAATAGCTACTGTAAATTGGACAGTGCAGTTATTTTAACAAGAATTTAAACTTTCAGCCGATATAAGACACTTCTATGTACCAACATTTGTTGTTACTCTAAAATCTGCGATCTTGATATAACACGCTGCATGATTTACAACTGTCCCGTTGACGGATCGCCGATCCTTATTAATCATGACTTCTCTGATGATTATTCTTCTGATTCTGAGCCTCAGCCGTAATAACCTACACCTCCGAGGCCTAAGCGCAAAAAATCCAGAACGGTGCGCACTGAGCAGGTGCCAGCGCCACTACCAAATGAAACAGTGAGACAAGAGAGAGGAAGGGACGGCACGGTTAAGATAGAGCAAGCCAGTGACAATGCTTCTGGCCAATTATTAGCACAAAATGTCATCAATGAGAGAGCAGGCTCTACATCTCAAGCAAAAAAACAACAACAGCAATGCACTCACCAGCTTTCATTGTTTATGTGACATGGACATGCTACAGCATTCAGGGACTGTACTGTGGCAAAGGCACACACGGTGCTAGGAGACACTGCCTGGGACCTGTCTGTTGACGGATGAGCTGGAAGTGTTCGTTCATTTCAATCCTGTATGTCTGTGGCGCATTCGGTGGATAGATTGTATATATGTAGAGCTTCTGGTCAGACATGTATGTTATACTTTTCTTTGGAGAAGCCATGTCACAGGATCGTTTCAGAGAGATCATGGTTTAACTCCATTTTGATGATAAAGAACAGACAAATTCACCATTGGTATCTGACATATAAATGATTTACTCTTTTTTACTGCTGTCATTGACACATATTCATTATAATGCCATTATTGCTTTTGTGTTGATTTTCACTATTTATCAAGCACACTTGGTGCTTATAATTATGTTTAGGCTACTGATGTTTTCATCACTTGACCTCAGTCTTGCAGACTGTGTGTCTTGGTCATTGTGATATTTAAAAAAATGTGTCACTATAAAAAAGAAGCTGTTACCCTGTTCCAACACATATACTTTCTGTTTGATATTTGTATCGAAGGCACTTGAATTTGTGTTGTTTTTTAATAGTTGTTTGACATATAGCCTACAGTAAGAAACTAATGAACATGCTATTGTTATTTGAAATAAAATAAAAAGTATATTCTACTGTTACCGTAGGCCTTCATAAACACAAACAAATTATTATTATTTGCGATAGCATAATTGAAATGTATTAATTCCACTGTTAAGAGTGTTGCAGTGAAAATGACTGCTCATTAGCATGAAGGGGGGTCCCTCGAGGCCCAGTGGTTTTAGTGTTAAGGACAAAATACATACACAGGCCGGCTAAAGTATTTAGGCAACACACTGCTAATTGGACACTTTGCCATTGTGTGTACATTACAATGTAAAAGGATGAATGCCAAACGCTTGTCAGGCAGCTAGGCTTTGCCTCTACTAGAAGGTTGGGTTCTGGCACCAACTGCATTTTAATGCTGGTCTCTCCCTCCCGCCTTCCCAGCTTCCATCTCTCTCGTTGTTAACAATCTATGACTAAGTGAATTGAAGTTGACCCACCCTTCTTCGGCCTCTTTGTAGGTACCCACACAGTACACGTGTGCCTGAGAGACTTTATCATAAACTATTTTTTCCAAGTTTATTTTCTTCATATTATCATTCATTGGAGGAAAATGTCCTGAACTCTCAGCATAAATCAGTGATAGAAATGTGAGCTAATTTGGACATTTTGAGACATCAGCCTTATGACAGCACCTTTGGCCGATGGGAAGTGATGACCGGGTCAGTGAGCCAGTGAGTGAGTCTATTGGATAAGGTGCAGTTGCACTAGCTGTTGATTCATTATTTTTTAATGATAAACTACAGCCCTGGTCCTACGCTCTGATCAAGTTCACTGAGCTGTGGCTGTATGCTCCAAGTGGCAAATAATTCTGCTGTATGTTGCGGGCATCCTATTGTTGGCACTCAACCCTAAACTATCCTCCCCCCTAACTTGACTATTTCTCTCACTCTCCTCTCTCTGTCACCATCCATCCACATCTCTCTCAAAATGTCTTCCCTATCTACTCTTTCTTTCTCTCCATGGGTGTCCTGTGTCTTTGTAGATGAAAGCCTTCCAGTGCTGTTGTCTTGTTGGTTCATAACTAAGTGTTATGTGGAGTGTGACAACAGAACTGTAAGAGATAAGGGGAATGAATCATGGGATTGTGTTGTCCTTTAACGGTCCCTCTGCATACTGCTGCGGTGCCATGGAGGGTATGTGTGTGTGTATGCATTAACATATATGTTTTCTGTGTGTCTCTATCTTTTTATTGTAATTTTTTTAAATTTAGCCTTTATTTAACTAGTCAAGTCAGTTAATAACACATTTTTATTTTACAATGACGGCCTACCCCGGCCAAACCCTCCCCTAACCCGGACAACGCTGGGTAAATTATATCTATATCTATCCTACCCTGTCTTTCTAAGGTCTTCGAAATCCAAGTTAACAAACAGATCACCGACCATTTCAAATCCCACCGTACCTTCTCCACTATGCAATCTGGTTTCCGAGCTGGTCAAGGGTGCACCTCAGCCACGCTCAAGGTCCTAAACGATATCATAACACTGTGCAGCTGTATTCATCGACCTGGCCAAGGCTTTCGACTCTGTCAATCACCACATTCTTATCGGCAGACTCAACAGCCTTGGTTTCTCAAATGACTGCCTCGCCTGGTTCACCAACTACTTCTCAGACAGAGTTCAGTGTGTAAAACCGGAGGGCCTGTTGTCCGGACCTCTGGCAGTCTCTATGGGGGTGCCACAGGGTTAAATTCTTGGGCCGACTCTTTTCTCCGTATACATCAATGATGTCGCTCTTGATGCTCGTGATTCTCTGATCCACCTCTACGCAGACGACACAATTTTGTATACTTCTGGCCCTTCTTTGGACACTGTGTTAACTAACCTCCAGACGAGCTTCAACGCCATACAACTCTCCTTCCGTGGCCTCGAACTGCTCTTAAATGCAAGTAAAACTAAATGCATGCTCTTCAACTGATCGCTGCCCACACCTGCCCGCCCGTCCAGCATCACCACTCTGGACGGCTCTGACAGACTCACATTAACCTCTTGTGGCTGCAGAGGCAGTATTGAGTAGCTTGGATGAAAGGTGCACAGAGGTGCCCAGAGTAAACGACCTGCTCCTCAGTCATAGTTGCTAATATATGCATAGTATTATTAGTATTGGATATAAACCACTCTGAAGTCTCTAAAACAATTTGAATGATGTCTGTGAGTATAACAGAACTCATATGGCGGGCAAAAACCTGAGAAAAGATCCAAACAGGAAGTGGAAAATCTGAGGCTGGTGGATTTTCAACCAAGATCCCATTGAAATCACAGCGAGATATGAATGAGTTTGCACTTCATACGGCTTCCACTAGATGTCAACAGTCTGTAGAACTTTGTCTGATGACTCTACTGTGATGGGGGGCCGAATGAAAGGAGAATTATTCACCACTGCCATGAGGTGACCATTCTTTGACCATGTGCGTTCACATGAGAGGGAGCTCCGTTCCATCTCCGTTCCAAATGTCCATCTGAAGTCAATGTAATTCTCCGGTTGGAACGTTATTCAAGACTTATGTTAACAACATTCTAAAGATTGATTCAATACATCGTTTGACATGTTTCTACTGACTGTTACGGAACTTTTGGACATTTCGTCAGGTTTTAGTGAACCCGCTTCGTGACTTTGGAATTGTTTACCAAACGCGCTAACCAAAGTAACTAATTGGACATAAATATCGAACAAATCAAGCATTTATTGTGGACCTGGGATTCCTGGGAGTGCATTCTGATGAAGATCATCAAAGGTAAGGGAATATTTATCATGTAATTTCTGGTTTCTGTTGACTCCAACATGGCGCCTAATTTGACTATTGTTCTGAGCGCCGTCTCAGATTATTGCATGGTTAGCTTTTTCCGTAAAGTTTTTTTGAAATCTGACAAAGCGGTTGCATTAAGGAGAGGTATATCTATCGTATTATCATCTACATTTATGATGAGTATTTCTGTTGAATAGATGTGGCTATGCAAAATCACTGGACGTTTTTGGAACTAGTGAACGTAACACGCCAATGCAAACTCCGATTTTTTTTATATAAATATGAACTTTGCTAGGTAAAGCCCCGCCTTTTCTCAGCTCACTGGTCACCATAGCAGCACCCACCCGTAGCACGCGCTCGAGCAGGTATATTTCACTGGTCACCCCCAAAGCCAACACCTCCTTTGGCTGCCTCTCCTTCCAGTTCTCTGCTGCCAATGACTGGAACGAACTGCCAAAATCACTGAAGCTGGAGACTCATATCTCACTCACTAACTTTAAGCACCAGCTGTCAGAGCAGCTCACAGATCAATGCACCTGTACATAGCCCATCTGTAAATTGCCCATCCAACTACCTCATCCCCCATACTGTTATTTATTTTATTCCATTGCTCCACAGTATCTCTACTTGCACACTCATCTTCTGCACATCTATCACTATATTGTAATTATTTCTCCACTATGGCCTATTTATTGCCTTACCTCCCTTATCTTACCTCATTTGCGCACACTGTACATTTTCTATTGTATTATTGACTGCACGTTTGTTTATTCCATGTGTAACTCTGTGTTGCTGTTTGTGTGGCACTGCTTTGCTTTATCTTGGCCAGGTCGCAGTTGTAAATGAGAACTTGTTCTCAACTAGCCTACCTGTTTGAATAAAGGTGAAATCTTTTTTTGTTTTTGTTTAAACAGACGCTTTTATACAAAACAACTTACAGTACCGTGAGAGCATACATTTTCCTATATGTGGCCCCAGCAGGAAATATCATGACAGGTGTTGTATCATAGACCCGGATGTCAGAACAGCCATTTTGTCTGTCTTCTGCCAAACATTCCCTCATCTACATCTTCATTACTCTCAGTGTTTCCCATATATTTATTTTCTATTTATATTTTCCCCCTATATCCTTGCCGCCATCTACAACAAATATGAAAATATTTAAAAAAAAATGTTGGATGGTAAAATGTTTTCAGTGTATACTTAAATGACTAACATCAGATATAAGTACAAGTATAACGTCAGTTCATGCTGCAAGAGCTCTGATAGGTTTGAGGACATCCTCTGGATGTTGTCATAATAACTGTGGCAGTCTATGGAAGGGGATGAGAACCATGAGCCTCCTAGGTTTTGTATTGAAGTCAATGTACCCAGAGGAGGACGGAACCTATTGTTGTTGTCCTTCGGCTACACCATGGTGCCACCCTACAGAGTGCTGATGGCTACTGTAGGCTACTGTAGACCTTCATTTTAAAACAGTGTTTTTGAATCAAGTATTTAGTGATGTGAATATATTTAGTTTAGTTTTATCTAAAAACGATAACTTTTTAAATGTTTCATTATTTTTATGAAATTCACTGAGGAGGATGATCCTCCACTTCCTCATCTGAGGAGCCTCTACTGCATAGCATAAGAACAAGGCATAAGCCATGGCAAAATGAGTATCCTTGCAGGAAATTAGCTTTAAAACTGTAAAATGTTATCTCCGCAAATCAGCAACATTTTGTCTCTGCTGCAAAGAACACACTTGAACACAGTAAGTTAGCCTACTTTGTCTTTCTAGTTGAATCCTAAAACATTGACAGGTTTTATATGCTTGATAGTTGACAATTTCCAAATTGAATAAGCTTAATCACAATGTAATAGCATACAGAATTAATTGAAATGTACGTAATTTGAACCTTTGTTTATTTATATAGCATGAAAGCCTCCACTGCTAACTCAGGGTTAACCCAAACCATCTTGGACCTGAAGCACCCATCTCAGAAAAAAGACAAAGACAGATAACCAAAGGTACAGTGGGGAGAACAAGTATTTGATACACTGCCGATTTTGCAGGTTTTCCTACTTACAAAGCATGTAGAGGTCTGTAATTTTTATCATAGGTACACTTCAACTGTGAGAGACGGAATCTAAAACAAAAATCCAGAAAATCACATTGTATGATTTTTAAGTAATTAATTTGCATTTTATTGCATGACATAAGTATTTGATCACTTACCAACCAGTAAGAATTCCGGCTCTCACAGACCTGTTAGTTTTTCTTTAAGAAGCCCTCCTGTTCTCCACTCATTACCTGTATTAACTGCACCTGTTTGAACTCGTTACCTGTATAAAAGACACCTGTCCACACGCTCAATCAAACAGACTCCAACCTCTCCACAATGGCCAAGACCAGAGAGCTGTGTAAGGACATCAGGGATAAAATTGTAGACCTGCACAAGGCTGGGATGGGCTACAGGACAATAGGCAAGCAGCTTGGTGAGAAGGCAACAACTGTTGGCGCAATTATTAGAAAATGGAAGAAGTTCAGATGACGGTCAATCACCCTCGGTCTGGGGCTCCATGCAAGATATCACCTCGTGGGGCATCAATGATCATGAGGAAGGTGAGGGATCAGCCCAGAACTACACGGCAGGACCTGGTCAATGACCTGAAGAGAGCTGGGACCACAGTCTCAAAGAAAACCATTAGTAACACACTACGCCGTCATGGATTAAAATCCTGCAGCGCACGCAAGGTCCCCCTGCTCAAGCCAGCGCATGTCCAGGCCCGTCTGAAGTTTGCCAATGACCATCTGGATGATCCAGAGGAGGAATGGGAGAAGGTCATGTGGTCTGATGAGACAAAAATATAACTTTTTGGTCTAAACTCCACTCGCTGTGTTTGGAGGAAGAAGAAGGATGAGTACAACCCCAAGAACCCATCCCAAACGTGAAGCATGGAGGTGGAAACATCATTCTTTGGGGCTGCTTTTCTGCAAAGGGGACAGGACGACTGCACCGTATTGAGGGGAGGATGGATGGGGCCATGTATCGCGAGATCTTGGCCAACATCCTCCTTCCCTCAGTAAGAGCATTGAAGATGGGTCGTGGCTGGGTCTTCCAGCATGACAACGACCCGAAACACACAGCCAGGGCAACTAAGGAGTGGCTCCGTAAGAAGCATCTCAAGTTCCTGGAGTGGTCTAGCCAGTCTCCAGACCTGAATCCAATAAAAAATCTTTGGAGGGAGCTGAAATTCCGTATTGCCCAGCGACAGCCCCGAAACCTGAAGGATCTGGAGAAGGTCTGTATGGAGGAGTGGGCCAAAATCCCTGCTGCAGTGTGTGCAAACCTGGTCAAGAACTACAGGAAACGTATGATCTCTGTAATTGCAAACAAAGGTTTCTGTACCAAATATTAAGTTCTGCTTTTCTGATGTATCAAATACTTATGTCATGCAATAAAATGCAAATTAATTACTTAAAAATCATACAATGTGATTTTCTGGATTTTTGTTTTAGATTCCGTCTCTCACAGTTGAAGTGTACCTATGATAAAAATTACAGACCTCTACATGCTTTGTAAGTAGGAAAACCTGCAAAATCGGCAGTGTATCAAATACTTGTTCTCCCCACTGTATCTTGGACTCCACTGCGACTTGGAGAAGTTGCCGGCACATACGAAATCACAGGATGCAAAAGGATTGCTGTGGTACACGACAATGGCGCAAACATAGTTTTGTGTGCAGATATACTGGGGCAAGAGAAGGAATGGGCAGATGTTAAAGGAGTCAGATGTGCTGGGCACACCTTACAGCTGTGCATTAACGCCGCTCTCAAGCAAGACCTCATCTGTCGCACTGTGGCTGCAGCCAGACACCTCGTGCCTCATTTTAAGAATGGAGAACAAGCCAGAAAGGGACTAAATGAGAAACAGAAAGAACAAAAGGTGGTTGAACACCTCCTGATTCAAGATGTTTCCACGCGGTGGAACTATTCTGAGACCATTAGAAAAGCTTCTGCTAGAACAGAGATAGCAAGTAACAGCAGTGCTCTCTGACGCAAACTACACCGGGAAAAATGTACGGAACCTTGATCTCATCACAGCACAACGGAACATGGCAGAGGACATGTAGAATGTGCTGAAGCCTATGGTCAGCCTGACTGAGCTGCAGTCCGAAGAGGACAACACATCCTTATCTGCAACCATACCCATGCTGGCCAATCTCAAACGCCTCCACTTGGCCGCAGTGCAGGACGACAGCCAAACCACTAAGATCTTAAAACAAAGCTAGTGGGGGAAACTAACAAAAGATGGCTTGCTCCTACCTATCTTTCCCATTTGGTCCTGCCGTACATACCTACACGTACGCTACGGTCACAAGACGCAGGCCTCCTAATTGTCCCTAGAATTTCTAAGCAAACAGCTGGAGGCAGGGCTTTCTCCTATAGAGCTCCATTTTTATGGAATGGTCTGCCTACCCATGTGAGAGACGCAGACTCGGTCTCAACCTTTAAGTCTTTACTGAAGACTCATCTCTTCAGTGGGTCATATGATTGAGTGTAGTCTGGCCCAGGTGAACGGAAAGGCACTGGAGCAACGAACCGCCCTTGCTGTCTCTGCCTGGCCGGTTCCCCTCTCTCCACTGGGATTCTCTGCCTCTAACCCTATTACAGGGGCTGAGTCACTGGCTTACTGGTGCTCTTTCATGCCGTCCCTAGGAGGGGTGCGTCACTTGAGTGGGTTGAGTCACTGACGTGATCTTCCTGTCTGGGTTGGATCTTCCTGTCTTGGGTTGTGCCGTGGCGGAGATCTTGTGGGCTATACTCTGCCTTGTTTCAGGATGGTAAGTTGGTGGTTGAAGATATCCCTCTAGTGGTGTGGGGGCTGTGCTTTGGCAAAGTGGGTGGGGTTATATCCTTCCTGTTTGGCCATGTCCGGGGGTATCATCAGATGGGGCCACAGTGTCTCCTGACCCCTCCTGTCTCAGCCTCCAGTATTGATGCTGCAGTAGTTTATGTGTCGGGGGGCTAGGGTCAGTTTGTTATATCTGGAGTACTTCTCCTGTCTTATCCGGTGTCCTGTGTGAATTTAAGTATGCTCTCTCTAATTCTCTCTTTCTCTCTTTCTTTCTCTCTCTCTTGGAGGACCTGAGCCCTAGGACCATGCCTCAGGACTACCTGGCATCATGACTCCTTGCTGTCCCCAGTCCACCTGGCCTTGCTGCTGTTCCAGTTTCAACTGTTCTGCCTGCGGCTATGGAACCCTGACCTGTTCACCGGACGTGCTACCTGTCCCAGACCTGCTGTTTTCAACTCTTTAGAGACAGCAGGAGCGGTAGAGATACTCTTAATGATCGGCTATGAAAAGCCAACTGACATTTACTCCTGAGGTGCTGACTTGCTGCACCCTCGACAACTACTGTGATTATTATTATTTGACCATGCTGGTCATTTATGAACATTTGAACATCTTGGCCATGTTCTGTTATAATCTCTACCTGGCACAGCCAGAAGAGGACTGGCCACCCCTCATAGCCTGGTTCCTCTCTAGGTTTCTTCCTAGGTTTTGGTCTTTCTAGGGAGTTTTTCCTAGCCACCGTGCTTCTACACCTGCATTGCTTGCTGTTTGGGGTTTTAGGCTGGGTTTCTGTACAGCACTTTGAGATATCAGCTGATGTAAGAAGGACTATATAAATACATTTGATTTGATGGCAAGTCAACAACCGACTATTTGAGAGTAGTCTACACGACCAAGCAGCAGTCGTAGGCCCCCTGCTTTCGTTCCTTGATGATGCAAAACGGGACAAAGTCTACATCAACGTGTCCCAGCTGGGTGACCGTTTGAATGTGGTGCAGCCAGAGGAGCCATTGCCCGCTGAGGGAGACAGAGACTGTTCTACATCCACGGATGAAGAGGAGAAACCTTGCCGTGCTTCTACATCTGCATTGCTTGCTGTTTGGGGTTTTAGGCTGGGTTTCTGTATAGAACTTTGTGACATCGGCTGATGTAAAAAGGGCTTTATAAATACATTTGATTGAAATTTGATTGAAACCCGCACAAACATTTTTGAAAACAGACAAGGAGTGGGAGATGGAGATGGTCATGTGTGGAGATGGAGAGAAAGAGGATCAAGGGGATAGCAAAGAAGAAATTAAGGATTATCTCCAAGATACAGATCAACAGTCTATGCTGGACTGCTAGCTTGGTGGGGGGGAATGAGGAAGCTGGCCAGAGCAGCGAAATACACATGGCCAAATGTATGTGGACACCCATTGTAATGAGTGGATTCGGCTATTTCAGCCACACCTGTTGCTGACAGGTGTATAAAATTGAGCACACAGCCATGCAATCTCCATAGAGAAAACATTGGCTGTAGAATGGCCCATACTGAAGAGCTCATTGACTTTCAATGTTACACCGTCATAGGATGCCAGCAGCATACCACCGTGCATCCCACTGCTGGCTTGCCTTTGACGCTAAGCAGGGTTGGTCCCTGGATTGGAGACCAGATGCTGCTGAAAGTAGTGTTTAAGGTCCAGTAGGAGGCACTCTTTCCACTGGTCAAAAAAGTAATAACTATCGCAATAATTGGGGACATTACTCTGTGTAGGGTGCTGTCATTTGAATGGGATGTTAAACAGGTGACTTTACTCTTTGTGGTCACTAAAGATCCCATGGCACTTGTTGTAACGGTTTTAAACCCAGTTTCCTGGCTAAGCGTTCAATCTGACCATCATCCCCAGCTTCCAATTGACTCATTCTTCCTCTCCCCTGTAACTACTCCCTAGGTTGTTGTTGTAAATGAGAAGAGAATGTATTCTCAGTCAATTTACCTGGTTAAATAACAAGTCAGTTGGTCAAATTTCAGCCCTGCTATAGCTGCCCCTGTCAACTGTTATTGTGAAGTGGAAACATTTAGGCTCAGGCGCGAAGTGGTAGGCCACACAAGCTCGCGTAGCGTGTAAAAATCGTCTGTCCTCGGTTGCAACACCCACTACTGAGTTCCAAACTGACTCTGGAAACAACACCAATACAAGAACTGTAGTCGGGAGCTTCATGAAATGGGTTTCCATGGCCGAGCAGCTGCACACAAGCTTAAGATCGCCAAGCGTCAGCTGGAGTGGTGTAAAGCTTGGCGCCAATGGACTGGAATGGTAGAAATGCGTTCTCTGGAGTGATGAATCATGCTTCACCATCTGGCAGTCCAATGAACAAATATGGGTTTGGCGGATCCCAGGAGATCGGTGTAGTAGAACTTGACTGGCCTGCACAGAGCCCTGACCTCAAACCCATCGAACACCTTTGGGATGAATTGGAACGGCGAATGCGAGCCAGACCTAATCGCCCATCATCAGTGCCCGACCTCACTAATGCTCGTAGCTGAATTGAAACAAGTCCCCGGAGCAACGTTCCAACTGCTAGTGGAAAACCTTCCCAGAAGAGTGGAGGCTGTTAAAGCAGCAAAGGAGGGACCAACTCCCTATTACTGCCCATGATTTTGGAATGAGATGTTCGACGAGTGTCCACATACTTTTGGCCATGTAGTGTACATCTTCTCTATCCCAGCAACCTCGACTCCATCAGAGCGGATCTTTTCCAAGGCAGGGTTTATAGTTAATAAAACGAGGAGCTGCCTTCTGCCCGAAAATGTTGACAACCTGTCTCATAACTTGAAAAGATAGGGGAAGTAGGTTATTAAGTGGCAGCCCACGTCTATGTGAGTAAGTAGGCCAGTCCGATAAGCTATGATGCAGGCTACTACATTTCGGAAAGTGTGCATTGCCTATGCTTTTTTTTTTTTAAGTAGCCAAGGCCTATACAAGCCATTTTATGTTCAGCATCGAGTTTATAAGCTGCTGTTGAAGGCAATTTAGATAGCCTAGCCTACAGTTGTGATAGCCTAAATAAAGAAGAAGTTGAAGCCTATTTTGTTATTCATTTATTTTATTTGTTATTACACATAATATATTTTCTGTTCAATGTTCAACTATGTTAAATATATTTACTGTAATACTGTTCAACTATGTTGATTAAATACTAGGCCTACTCAAGCATTTATAATACAAAATAAACAAAACCCAGAGAAAATGGATTAAGTCATTTATTTTAATTAAGCACAATTTTGTTGTTTATTGTTCAATTTGTTAACTTTTTACTTTTTACCTTTTTAAACCATCTGCTCTTTATTTTATAGCCCATAAGATTTTTCAATTTTGCAATGTATCATATTTGAGAGACAGGCTATTCTTGCTTGGAGTGAGTGAAAGTCTTAGCTGTTTTAACCTAGGCTACTGTAGGTCAAAATTCGGATTGTTAACTACCACAATAAAACCATTATAAAGTTGTTACCTGGTTGTTGGGGTCAAGTAAAAGTATAGGCCTCTGTGGTGTATGATCGGGTTTAGGGGAAAGGGAAGGGAAAAATCAACAAATCAAAATAAAATTACATTCTCTCGACCGGCAGCCTTCTCCTGCTATGCCAAACATTTCTGTCTCTGTAGCATACAGTTCCCCACTCCTATACCATAAATGCTGCTGTGGGTGCGGGACGCGGCTGCTGCAGTGGCACTATCAAATGTGCTTAACTTAATCTTCAGTGAGCGCTTTTTCCCTCGTTGGATAGCGGGTAGGGTCGGAAAGGAGGGTAGGGTCAGGAACAGGATTTTTAATTCTGGTTAACTTGATCTCTGGCTCCCTCAAGTCATTTGTGTGTCTTAATTATTTAATTAAACAGTGAGCTTAAAGCATCAGACAAGCTCAGTGCATTTAGTTAATTTTATTAAAACACAGTATGTAAAGATACACATAAAATAATGTACACCAATCGATTAGTCGAAAGAACAGACTACTCTCGGTCGACCAAGATTTTTTGGAGTCGGGGACAGCCCTAAAATCTTTGGTCGGAGACGTCGGCGTTGGCCACGTCCACGCCTATCCCCCCACCGCTGCTGAAAAAAATTGTAGGGGAAACACTGATGGACTTGAGGCACAATATAAAATAAACAATTAGAGGCAATTAAGATTCAATTAAGCCAGCAAAGTGCCAGGCTGCTGGGATCGAAAAACATATAAAGCCACGGGTAAAGATTGCCACAGTTGACTCCTCTTTACTTCACAGAGGACGGCCCGCCTTTCATCCCCACTACTGTACTCTACCCACCACCAGAGCACTGGGGCGGCAGATTTCACTAATGCACTGTGGGGGAAGTTGGAAGTGAAATCTTTAAATGAGTCAGATTGCTGCGGCTGCACTGAAGAACAGATGAAGCCAACAGGGAGCAAGTAGGGCTTTCGGAGAGAATAATTGTGAAAGCGCCTTCAATCAATTAAAGTGAAAGATTAAAAGAAAAAGCAAATGTACTTTCTGCAAAGGTTTACTCAATCAATGATTAAAACAATTAGACAATTAACCTGTGGGTCCCCATTGAAATGGATGATAAGATGCGGGTATAGACTCAGACTGGCTACTAAGAAGACTCCCTGCTCTCTCTGGCTTGACACACAGATTTAGGGTGCGTCCGAAATGGTAACCTATTCCCCATAAAGTAGGGGAATAGAGTGCAATTTCAGATGAAGCCATCATTTCAATCCCTGCATGGAGAGTGAGTGGGTACCATCTGGAAACTCAAATACAGTATTATATCTGTTCATATGGCCATCTGCTTCATTCAAGAGTACTCTATTGACAATGTGTACTTTATGTGACTAAGACAGCCATAGAGAGCCATAGAACGAGATGTTTTGTTGATGTTCTAAAGAACATAACTCACCAAGGTTAATGCACCGAGGGACGTTACACAAGACCTAAGGCGTCCAATCTGCATGCAACTTTAATACAAAACTCTCTGCCATCATTTCTCCCAGCTCGTGCAGTGAAAAAGCCTCAGTTCATGTAAGGTGAGGTACAAAATGGACTGAAGTATTCTAAAGTGCAGCACAAAAGAGTGAGAGTGCAGTGCGTCTCACTCCACTCTGATTCAATAAATCTCATCCTGAAAATGATGGCTTTCAGCTATCTGATCTGTTTCACTTCATCAGACCTATAACCTGGTTTCAGCCCATTGGCTGGATTACAGACCTCGTTTACACTCAGAGGACGGAGAGAGGAGAGGCGGGGAGAGAGGAGAGGCGGGGAGAGGAGAGGAGAAGGAAGAGAAGAGAAGAGGGGAGGCAAGAATATGACAGGAGAGAAGAGAAGGTTGTTTAGCCAGTCATAGGCTGTACACAGTCAGTCCAGGGTGTTACTGTGTTCAAACCTCCTACATTTTCTGGCCCACGTGCTCCCCAAACGCCACAAAGCAGGATAAGGGCATAGTACTTATTTATCATTGCTGCTTTCGGGAGATGAGCTCAAGTTACATTTACCAACACATAACTGTGAAAAAATGTGCATGCAAATAGGATGTAAGGTTCTTTGAATGTTTTACATAGGGATTTATGTAACCAAACTCTGGGTAGTTGGAAAAGGACAGTCCACTCAAGTGTATCAATTGCACTGAATAACATTCAATATGTAATAACACACTTAAAAATACAGGAAACCAGGGAGTACAAAAGCAAATCCTTGACATATATGCACTGATTTTAATCAAAGGCAATAGCTATCCCTGAGCATCATAAATGCTTAATGTTCAGGACTTCCCAAAGACTGAGCAAACATGTCAATAACAACCCATTTACTTCACAAAAAATCATTTTTTGTAAGTTCTTGTAAAAAAAAAAAAAGTGAAATCCTCAAAATATTCTGGACTGGATTCACAGGCAACGGCCACACCTAAGAATCATCAATGCTTAATGTTCAGGGGCCAGGGCAAAAACAGGGCAAAACATACCAATCACTTCACACAAATTATTTTATTACTAGTTCACACACAGATGTGCGCACTTGCACACACACACACACACACACACACACACACACACACACACACACACACACACACACACACACACACACACACACACACACACACACACACACACACACACACACACACACACACACACACACACACACACACACACACACACACACACAGCAGGCTAAAAGGTACAGAGTTGACACTCCTCCATAGAATGTGAGCTGCAGCAGTACTCCAGCTGTCGATGTGCCGTGACAGAGAGAGAGAGAGCTGTGTGATGAAAGAACCAGAGAACTGCTTCAGCACATGGGAAATGAAGACCTAGCAACCCTGCAAAATTATCCATCAAGAGACGCCTCTCATCAATTCACCTCACTCTATTCCCCATTTACAGCGGGAGGGAGTTACGCAGTGAGTTTCTTGGGTGGGAGGGAGGAAGGAAGGAAGGGAGGGAGGAGAAGAGTTCAAGAGGACCCCCAAGGCTGGAGATACAGGAGAGGAGAGATTCACATGAGAATCAGGAACTGTAAAAGGTGTTAATTTTTAACTACAGTACGCAGCACTGAAACAGTAGACTTGACATGGGAGATAGAATGAGTCAATTTTACCATTCTAGATTATACAGTAGGAATTCATTCATAGATATATTCTGCAACTATGTAAATTTCATCATTTTACATGACAATCATATAGAGGTCCTCACTTTCTGAAGCCCTGACTCTTTTAAAGGGATACCGCAAGATTCTGGCAATCAATTAATCTGACTGTAAGTAGAAAAATGGCTTAATTGCCAGAATCTCGCAGTTACCCTTTAACAAGTTTGAGGCAGAGAAGAGATAACGTATTTATGTGTGTGTGTGTGTGTGTGTGTGTGTGTGTGTGTGTGTGTGTGTGTGTGTGTGTGTGTGTGTGTGTGTGTGTGTGTGTGTGT
Organism: Salvelinus alpinus; assembly: GCF_045679555.1. Taxonomy (NCBI): domain Eukaryota; kingdom Metazoa; phylum Chordata; class Actinopteri; order Salmoniformes; family Salmonidae; genus Salvelinus; species Salvelinus alpinus. The sequence goes on along the minus strand of NC_092094.1, from coordinate 20,714,704 downwards.
GTGTGTGTGTGTCATATAAAACATTTTCTATGAACAAAACAAGCCCTCCCATTGCTGCTATTGAAATCAAGTCAAAAGACTGAAAAAAAAACTGAAGCTCAGTGGAATTAATCCCAGGTCTGATTCATCTTCAAAAGCAGTGCTTTGGAAGATTGAGTTTATCTTTCCGGAGGAGTTATTCCTTTGAGAAATACAGTATATGCTATCCTGATCACAACCCTATCTCCAGGCATGACTGTTCGCAGCATGGGGCGTGGATGAAAATCAGACAAAAGCAGACGAGTACAGCAACAAAAAATGAGCTGAATGCACAGAGCCATGAACAAGGACCTATTTTCCATTAATATCATGTAGCTATTAGAGAACAGAGGCAAGCTCGCAGTGTGGGAGACACCTGGGTAAAATCTACTGTTGTATATTATGTTATAGTGTATTATATTGCACTTTTGAAATAGCATAAAACCCAGGTTGCATCTCAAATGGCACCCTATAGTGCACTCTTTTTGACAAGGGCTCTTGTAGACGTGTAGACTACTATCTGGTAGTCTACTCTCTGGTCAAATGTAGTGCACTATTTAGGGAATATGGTACCATTTCGGACGCAACCATTACCTATATGGAACACAGTTTCGTAACGAAGGGAGCAAACAAGGTAAATGTAGCTACTATGTACCATTCTGGATCACTTCTGAGTAATTACAGGAGTCGACCCACAGAGTGGGCAATTTCAGTAGATCTTATTTGGAGCGAAGCAGGACGTTTAACTGATGAAACCTCTAAACTGATGAAACAATAAACTAATGAAATATCGCTGGCTCTGAATGCTTTCTAATGAACTGAGATGAATGGGAGCAGCTCACCCAAAACATTAGCTATACTGAGTCAGCGGCTGGCTCATAAATATGTGAGACTTGTGTAGAGACTGAGGACAAATGCTGGGGAGGGTTGGGAGGGCTGGCTGTGGGAGACATGCAAAGCCCCTGGCTGATACGGAGTCTGTGAGAGTTGAACATGAATGCGCTGTGGAGGTGAACCATCACCACCATGAACCCCGCCCTGCGCAACTGGGTTCTGGACTTCCTGACGGGCTGCCACCAGGTGGTGAAGGTAGGCAACAACACCTCCACTATGCTGATCCTGAACACAGGGGCCCCAAAGGGGTGCGTGCTCAGCCCCCGCCTGTACTCCTATTTACCCATGACTGCGGGGCAACACATGCCTCCAACTTAATCATCAAGATTTCAGATGACAACAGTGGTAGGCCTGATTACCAACAACGACAAGACAGCCTACAGGGAGGAGATGATGGCCCTGGCAGAGTTGTAAAAGGGAAAATTACCTCTCCTTCAATGTCAACAAAACAAAGGAGCTGATCGCGGACTTCAGAAGATAGCAGCCCCCATCCACATCGACGGGACCGCAGTGGAGAAGGTGGAAAGCTTCATGTTCCTCGGCGTACACATCACTGACAATCTGAAATGGTCCACCCACACACACAGTGTGGTGAAGAAGGAGTAACAGCACCTCTTCAACCTCAGGAGGCTGAAGAAAATTGGCTTGGCCCCTAAGACACTCACAAACTTTTACAGATGCACTATTGAGAGTGTAACAGCATAACTTTAGTCCGTCCCCTCGCCCATACCCGGGCTCGACCAGGGACCCTCTGCACACATCAACAACAGTCACCCACGAAGCGTCGTTACCCATCGCTCCACAAAGGCCGCAGCCCTTGCAGAGCAAGGTGCAACACTACTTCTAGGTTTCAGAGCAAGTGACGTAACTGATTGAAACGCTAGTAGCGCGTACCCGCTAACTAGCTAGCCATTTCACATCCGTTACACTCACCCCCCTTTCAACCTCCTCCTTTTCCGCAGCAACCAGTGATCCGGGTCAACAGCATCAATGTAACAGTATAACTTTAAACCGTCCCCTCGCCCCGACACGGGCGCGAACCAGGGACCTTCTGCACACATCAACGGTCGCCCACGAAGCATCGTTACCCATCACTCCACAAAGGCCGCGGCCCTTGCAGAGCAAGGGGAAACCCTACTTCAGGTCTCAGAGCAAGTGACGTAACCGATTGAAATGCTATTAGCGCGTACCCGCTAACTAGCTAGCCATTTCACATCCGTTACAAGAGCATCCTGTCAGGCTGTACCACCGCCTGATACGGCAACTGCACCATCCGCAACCGCAGGGGTCTCAAGAGGGTGGTGCAGGCCAAGAAGATCATAAAGGACCTCAGCCACCTGAGCCACGGCTTGTTCACCCCGAAATCATCCAGAAGGTGAGGTCAGTACAGGTGCATCAAAGCTTGGACAGATAGAAGCTTTTTTTCAGTCTATCTCAAGGCCATCAGACTGTTAAATAGCCATCACTAGCCGGCCTGCATCCAGTACCCTGCCCTGAACATAGCATACTGTCACTAGTTGGCTACCACCCGGTTACTCATCCCTGCACCTTAAAGGCTGTTGCCCTATGTACACAGACATGGAACACAGGTCACTTTAATAATGGAACACTGGTCACTTACTCAATTAATATGTACAGTTGAAGTCGGAAGTTTACATACACTTAGCTTGGAGTCATTAAAACTAATTTTTCAACCACTCCACAAATTTCTTGTTAACAAACTATAGTTTTGGAAAGTCGGTTAGGACATCTACCTTGTGCATGACACAAGTAATTTTTTCAACAATTGTTTACAGACAGATTATTAACCATATATTTCACTGTATCACAATTCCAGTGGGTCAGAAGTTAACATACACTAAGTTGTAAGAAAATTTGTAGACCTCCTCAAGTCTGGTTCATCCTTGGGAGCAATTTCCAAACGCCTGAAGGTACCACGTTCATCTGTACAACAATAGTACACAAGTATAAACACCATGGGACCACGCAGCCGTCATACCTCCCAGGAAGGAGACGCAATCTGTCTCCTAGAGATGAACGTACTTTGGTGAGAAAAGTGCAACTCAATCCCAGAACAACAGCAAAGGACCTTGTGAAGATGCTGGAGGAAACAGGTACAAAAGTATCTATACCCACAGTAAAACGAGTCCTATATCAACATAATCTGAAAGGCCGCTCAGCAAGGAAGAACCCACTGTTCAAAAACTGCCATAAAAAAACAAAAATAGAACTGTTTGGCCATAATGACCATCGCTATGTTTGGAGGAAAAAGGGGGACGCTTGCAAGCCAAAGAACACCATCCCAACCGTGAAGCACGGGGGTGGCAGCATCATGTTGTTGGGTGCTTTGCTGCAGGAGGGACTGGTGCACTTCACAAAATAGATGGCATCATGAGGAAGGAAAATTATGTGGATATATTGAAGCAGCATCTCAAGACATCAGTCAGGAAGTTAAAGCTTGGTCGCAAATGGGTCTTCCAAATGGACAATGACCCCTAGCATACTAACAAAGTTGTGGCAAAATGGCTTAAGGACATCAAAGTCAAGGCATTGGAGTGGCCATCACAAAGCCCTGACCTTAATCCCATAGAACATTTGTGGGCAGAACTGAAAAAGCATGTGCGAGCCAGGAGGCCTACAAACCTGACTCAGTTACATCAGCTCTGTCAGGATGAATGAGCCAAAATTCACCCAACTTATTGTGGGAAGCTTGTGGAAGGCTACCCAAAACGTTTGATCAAGTTAAACAATTTAAAGGCAATGCTACTAAATACTAATTGAGTGTATGTAAACTTCTGACCCACTGGGAATGTGATGAAAGAAATAAAAGCTGAAAGAAATCACACTCTCTACTATTATTCTGACATTTCACATTCTTAAAAATAAAGTGGTGATCCTAATTGAATAAAGGATTAAATGTCAGGAATTGTGAAAAACTGAGTTTAAATGTATTTGGCTAAGGTGTATGTAAACTTCCGACTTCAACTGTATATACTGTATTCTAGTCAAGTCTATACTATTCAACTATTGTTGTACATATACTATTCTATCCACATATTCCTCAGATATACTATATATTCTATGCACATACTGTCCATAATGTCTGTACATCACATATACAGTGGGGCAAAAAAGTATTTAGTCAGCCACCAATTGTGCAAGTTCTCCCACTTAAAAAGATGAGAGAGGCCTGTAATTTTCATCATAGGTACACTTCAACTATGACAGACAAAATGAGAAAAAAAATCCAGATAATCACATTGTAGGATTTTTAATGAATTTATTTGCAAATTATGGTGGAAAATAAGTATTTGGTCATTAACAAAAGTTTATCTCAATACTTTGTTATATACCCTTTGTTGGCAATGACAGAGGTCAAACGTTTTCTGTAAGTCTTCACAAGGTTTTCACACACTGTTGCTGGTATTTTGGCCCATTCCTCCGTGCAGATCTCCTCTAGAGCAGTGACGTTTTGGGGCTGTTGCTGGGCAACATGGACTTTCAACTCCCTCCAAAGATTTTGTATGGGGTTGAGATCTGGAGACTGGCTAGGCCACTCCAGGACCTTGAAATGCGTCTTACGAAGCCACTCCTTCGTTGCCCGGGCGGTGTGTTTGGGATCATTGTCATGCTGAAAGACCCAGGCACGTTTCATCTTCAATGCCCTTGCTGATGGAAGGAGGTTTTCACTCAAAATCTCACGATACATGGCCCCATACATTCTTTCCTTTACACGGATCAGTCGTCCTGGTCCCTTTGCAGAAAAACAGCCCCAAAGCATGATGTTTCCACCCCCATGCTTCACAGTAGGTATGGTGTTCTTTGGATGCAACTCAGCATTCTTTGTCCTCCAAACACAACGAGTTGAGTTTTTACCAAAAAGTTATATTTTGGTTTCATCTGACCATATGACATTCTGCCAATCTTCTTCTGGATCATCCAAATGCTCTCTAGCAAACTTCAGACGGGCCTGGACATGTACTGGCTTAAGCAGGGGGACACGTCTGGCACTGCAGGATTTGAGGCCCTGGCGGCGTAGTGTGTTACTGATGGTAGGCTTTGTTACTTTGGTCCCAGCTCTCTGCAGGTCATTCACTAGGTCCCCCCGTGTGGTTCTGGGATTTTTGCTCACCGTTCTTGTGATCATTTTGACCCCACGGGGTGAGATCTTGCGTGGAGCCCCAGATCGAGGGAGATTATCAGTGGTCTTGTATGTCTTCCATTTCCTAATAATTGCTCCCACAGTTGATTTCTTCAAACCAAGCTGCTTACTTATTGCAGATTCAGTCTTCCCAGCCTGGTGCAGGTCTACAATTTTGTTTCTGGTGTCCTTTGACAGCTCTTTGGTCTTGGCCATAGTGGAGTTTGGAGTGTGACTGTTTGAGGTTGTGGACAGGTGTCTTTTATACTGATAACAAGTTCAAACAGGTGCCATTAATACAGGTAACGAGTGAAGGACAGAGGAGCCTCTTAAAGAAGAAGTTACAGGTCTGTGAGAGCCAGAAATCTTGCTTTTTTGTAGGTGACCAAATACTTATTTTACACCAAAATGTGCAAATAAATACATTAAAAATCCTACAATGTGATTTTCTGGATTTTTTTTTCTCATTTTGTCTGTCATAGTTGAAGTGTACCTATGATGAAAATTACAGGCCTCTCATCTTTTTAAGTGGGAGAACTTGCACAATTGGTGGCTGACTAAATACTTTTTTGCCCCACTGTATATACAGTACAAGTCAAAGGTTTTAGAACACCTACTCTTTCAAGTGTTTTTCTTTATTTTTATTATTTTCTACAATGTCGAATAATAGTGAAGACATCAAAACTATGAAATATCATATATGGAATCATGTAGTAACCAAAAACAGTGTTAAACAAATCAACTTATATTTTCTATTTGAGATTCTTCAAATTAGCCACCCTTTGCCTTGATGACAGCTTTGCACACTCTTGGCATTCTCTCAACCAGCTTCATGAGGTAGTCACCTGGAATGCATTTCAATTAACAGGTGTGCCTTGATAAAAGTTAATTTGTGGAATTTCTTTCCTTCTTAATGCATTTGAGCCAATCAGTTGTGTTGTGACAAGGTAGGCGTGGTATACAGACAATAGCCCTATTTGGTAAAAGACCAGGCTCATTTTATGGCAAGAACAGCTCAAATAAGCAAAGCGAAACAACAATCCATCCTTACTTGAAGAAATTAAGGTCAGTCAATTTGGAACATTTCAATAACTTTTTGCAGTCGCAAAAACCATCAAGCGCTGATGATGAAACTGGCTCTCATGAGGACCGCCACAGGAAAGGAAGACCCATTGTCACCTCTGCTGCAGAGGATATGTTCATTAGAGTTACCAGCCTCAGAAATTGCAGTCCCAATAAATGCTTCACAAAGGTCAAGTAGCGAACACATCGCAACATCAACTGTTCAGAGGAGACTGTGTGAATCAAGCCTTCATGGTTGAATTGCTGCAAAGAAACCACTACTAAAGGACACCAATAATAAGAAGAGACTTGCTTTGGCCAAGAAACACGAGCAATGGACATTAGACTGGTGGAAATGTGTCCTTTGGTCTGATGATTCCAAATTTGAGATTTTTGGTTCCAAGTGCCGTGTTTTATGTAAGACGCAGAGTAGATGAACGGATGATCGCCGCATGTATGGTTCCCACTGTGAAGCATGGAGGAGGAGGTGTGATGGTGTGGGGATGCTTTGCTGGTGACACTGTCAGTGATCTATTTAGAATTCAAAGCAAACTTAACCAGCATGTCTACCACAGTATTCTGCAGCGATACGCCATCCCATCTGATTTGCACTTAGTGGGACTACCATTTGTTTTCAACAGGACAATGACCCAACACACATCCAGGGTGTGTAAGGGCTTTTTGACCAAGAAGGAGAATGATGGAGTGCTGCATCAGATGACCTGGTCTCCACAATCACCCGACCTCATCCCAATTGAGATGGTTTGGGATGAGATGGACACAGAGTGAAGGAAAAGCAGCCATCAAGTGCTCAGTATATGTGGGAACTCCTTCAAGACTGTTGGAAAAGCATTCCTCATGAAGCTGGTGGAAAGAATGCCAAGAGTGTGCAAAGCTGTCATCAAGGCAAAGGGTGGCTACTTATATACAGTGGGGAGAACAAGTATTTGATACACTGCCGATTTTGCAGGTTTTCCTACTTACAAAGCATGTAGAGGTCTGTACATTTTATCATAGGTACACTTCAACTGTGAGAGACGGAATCTAAAACAAAAATCCAGAAAATCACATTGTATGAATTTTAATTAATGAATTAGCATTTTATTGCATGAGATAAGTATTTGATCACCTACCAACCAGTAAGAATTCCGGCTCTCACAGACCTGTTAGTTTTTCTTTAAGAAGCCCTCCTGTTCTCCACTCATTACCTGTATTAACTGCACCTGTTTGAACTCGTTACCTATATAAAAGACACCTGTCCACACACTCAATCAAACAGACTCCAACCTCTCCACAATGGCCAAGACCAGAGAGCTGTGTAAGGACATCAGGGATAAAATTGTAGACCTGCACAAGGCTGGGATGGGCTACAGGACAATAGGCAAGCAGCTTGGTGAGAAGGCAACAACTGTTGGCACAATTATTAGAAAATGGAAGAAGTTCAAGATGACGGTCAATCACCCTCGGTCTGGGGCTCCATGCAAGATCTCACCTCGTGGGGCATCAATGATCATGAGGAAGGTGAGGGATCAGCCCAGAACTACACGGCAGGACCTGGTCAATGACCTGAAGAGATCTGGGACCACAGTCTCAAAGAAAACCATTAGTAACACACTACGCCGTCATGGATTAAAATCCTGCAGCGCACGCAAGGTCCCCCTGCTCAAGCCAGCACATGTCCAGGCCCATCTGAAGTTTGCCAATGACCATCTGGATGATCCAGAGGAGGAATGGGAGAAGGTCATGTGGTCTGATGAGACAAAAATAGAGCTTTTTGGTCTAAACTCCACTCGCCGTGTTTGGAGGAAGAAGAAGGATGAGTACAACCCCAAGAACACCATCCCAACCGTGAAGCATGGAGGTGGACACATCATTCTTTGGGGATGCTTTTCTGCAAAGGGGACAGGACGACTGCACCATATTGAGGGGAGGATGGATGGGGCCATGTATCGCGAGATCTTGGCCAACAACCTCCTTCCCTCAGTAAGAGCATTGAAGATGGGTCGTGGCTGGGTCTTCCAGCATGTCAATGACCCGAAACACACAGCCAGGGCAACTAAGGAGTGGCTCCGTAAGAAGCATCTCAAGGTCCTGGAGTGGCCTAGCCAGTCTCCAGACCTGAACCCAATAGAAAATCTTTGGAGGGAGCTGAAAGTCTGCAAACCTGAAGGATCTGGAGAAGGTCTGTATGGAGGAGTGGGCCAAAATCCCTGCTGCAGTGTGTGCAAACCTGGTCAAGAACTACAGGAAACGTACGATCTCTGTAATTGCAAACAAAGGTTTCTGTACCAAATATTAAGTTCTGCTTTTCTGATGTATCAAATACTTATGTCATGCAATAAAATGCAAATTAACTACTTAAAAATCATACAATTTGATTTTCTGGATTTTTGTTTTAGATTCCGTCTCTCACAGTTGAAGTGTACCTATGATAAAAATTACAGACCTCTACATGCTTTGTAAGTAGGAAAACCTGCAAAATCGGCAGTGTATCAAATACTTGTTCTGCCCACTGTATATTTTGACTTGTTTAACACTTTTCTGTTTACTACATGATTCCATATGTGTTATTTCATTGTTTCTACAATGTGGAAAACAGTAAAAATAAAGAAAAACATTGAATGAGTCGGTCTGTCCAAACTTTTGACTGGTACCGTAGATGCATTGTTGGAGCTAGGAACACAAGCATTTCACTACACCCGCAATAACATCTGCTAAACATGTGTATGTGACCAATACAATTTAATTTGACAGTACACACCACGGTGCTCTTCTCCTGCTCACACAGCAGGCTCACACAGAGACCCAGGAGGAAAGATTAAAACAAACAAACACACAAGTCAGACAGGGGCAAAGTAATGACTCTCTCCTGATTTGGCCAGGACAGGAGCAGAGCAGCACTAACACTAGAATCGTGGAGACATTGGATTGATATCACGTCTACTTTTTAGATTTTGCTTGTCTAAAGCTGGGCCTCATGGGCCCAAGGAACATTTGTGTAATGTGTTTGACAGTGAGAAACGTAACTTCGTCTGCCCTCGTTTGCGCACATGCACGCACGCACACACGCAAACACACACGCGCAGCCCCCCTGTCTCAGAGCACTGTATGTGAAAAGAGAATGTACAATAAAAGAGAGGAGCAGAAATGAGACCTTTAATAGGTAACCACTGACATGAGATATCGCCACGCCAATACCTGAGACTGCAATTCAATGCAAATGATCCAACCATTTTTGTAAATAACAATCATCTTCCCCTTTCATTAATTTGTATAATGTCACCTCCGTGCATACTGTCTAATGGGACTGTAACAAACTACAAGCAACCAGGCAGGCACAGACCTGTGGTAATGGAAACCTATCAGAAGCAGTCTTAGGCTAAATGGGACAGTAATCAATTTGGAGTATTTTTTAAATGTCTCAGGCTTTTCTGTACTGAATCTACTTGTAAAGCTACTGCCTTTTGTTTCTCCATTGGAGTATTTAGCCTATTGGATATCTGTGGGTTGTTTCTGTGGACTTCATAAGGAATGTAGATAGGAGTTTCTAGCACGTACCAGTAAATTTAAAAAGTACCAGTCCTCCATCCATGTGAAGTCAAGGACTTGCGTTCAAATTGAATTACATAAAACATCAATTTTAGTCAACAGACTTCAACAGACTTCAATAGCCCTGAAAGGGGAGAACAAAGTATGGTTTTGACAACCCTCTGAAAACCAGTTGGACACACACAGTACAGCATCATATCTCTAACAAAGCATACCTTTTTCATGCTCTTTAACACTTAAAAGTTACAGCCTGGTGTCTAGCTTTAACTTTTACCCTACATTCTTTGAAAAAAAGGTGCCATCTAGAACCTAAAAGGGTTCTTTAGCTGTCCCCATAGAACCCTTGAAGGAACCCTTTTTTGTTCCAGGTAGAACCCTTTTGGTTCTAGGTAGAATCCTTTACACAGACAGTTTTACATGGAACCCAAAAGAGTTCTCCCTGAAACTAAAATGGGTTCTACCTGGAACCAAAATGGGTTCTACCTGGAACCAAAAAGGGTTCTTCTATGGGGACAGCCGAATAACCCTTTTTTCTACGAGTGTAACCCCTAAAATGATCTGTGTGTGTGTATGCGTCGAGCATGCGGTAGACCTGTTATAGTGCTCTACAGACAGACAGGAAGACAGATAGACAGAAAGACACTCCCCATGCATACTCCAGACAGCAGACCACTCAAAGTCCAGTTTAAAGCCATTCTGCAGGTAGACTATATAAATCAGCATTCAATGTGACCAGACAGACAGGCCCACCTGTCATCATAATACCGCCCTCTGCTCTGTCTTTAACCTGTCTGGGCCGCTCACTATAGTCGCTAGGCCGGGGATTTCATCTTTGCAAATAAAAATACACCAGTTTATGAGTCTAATGCAGACGTCAAGGGCATTGTGCCTTTGATTTACAGCTAACCTATTGCTGCAATGTGAAGTTTTAGGGAGGAGTGGCTGTTTCACATATTGATGAATACTCTTCTGTAGGACCAGATCAATTCTAAAGGACACCGTAGGGGCTACCTTAGGCCACGGTGCACGTGGCCTAAGGTTGCGACAGACGGGTACAACCAATACTTATAAAAACATTACATTTGTTTTATCAGCTCTCGACAAGAAACAAATAAAACATTCACGTCTCTTTTCTTAAAGGTAAGAGTGGAAACTCAGGAAAGGACTTTTGTGTTGTTTGAAAAGCGTAAATGAACTAGCGCACCTGGGTTTGAGGATGATGTGATGTGACGGGTAGGGGAGTAAGCTCTAACAACATCTCCAAGCCTTTCTTCTGAACAGCGCTTTGCTTTCAATTTCAATTCATAAGCCAGCTGATTGCATGATGGAGAACACATACTTATTCAGCAACTGCCTGCTGAGAAAGAGTTATTCATTCCCTCTCGAACATCTCCAGGGGAATAAGAACACACGTAAATGTTTGGTAAACACAGGGGAACAAACAGGAGAGGAACCTTGGATAGTGCTGCGTCTAATTAACAGTCAACACCTCCTTCTGTAGTCACAGAAAGCTGCATTCAGTAAGTGTGCCTTCTATAGTTCGCTTAGCTCAGCTACCCCTGATAACCATGCTTCTAGTTTAATGTCATAACATGCTGTAATCCTCTTAGGCTGGTAGATGATCGGCAGACAAAGGGAGCCTAGCCCACCCACCATCCAACCCCCCCCGGACACCAACAGACCAGAACCTCCCAGAGTAGGTACTGTACTGGGGGTGGGGTAGACAGACAGTCCCCCCCCCTGCCCCATAATCTCCATATTCAAAGCTGACTGTACTGTATAAATCTGTACGGGCGGGCGTTGAGAGGTTCTCCTCTATAGAATGGATGCTGGAGGACAGTAACAGTCCGTCTCAATTTACTCCCTACCCCTCCCCCTTGGCACTACCCTTTCAATGTCTGGATAGGAATAAACCGTTTAGTGGTGGAACTGCATTACAATAATTTTGCTTACACCTTACAGATCTGTACACACCGAAGGCCAAGACAGAGGTGTGAGGAGCAAATTGGGACCTGCATACATCTTGGGTAAAAGGTGGTCCCTGATCTCACATCACTGGAAATATAGGCCTGCCACATGTCTGATTGTCACATAGGCCTTTTATACTGTCACAGTAGTACAATCATTCGTTTTCATTTAGAATGGACCATTATCATGCACCTGTCTCTAAACAGCGGGGGCAGCGGGGAAAAATACATGTCATCTCTGCACTTAAATAACAAATTGAGGACACTTTTCCCTGTAGTTCATTTTCATGCCAGCCAGGTAGGCTATAAAGAAAAGGAATGTGCTTAATATTTGCTGAATCTTAGGAATGTTGAGAATAAATCTGGTAAGCCTATAGAAAGCTGATGGGATCCTCCTCTTTTTAATAGAGGTCATCACTCTGTTTTCTCACGCAATTGCATAGCCTATAGAAATGTTGAGCAACATGAGCTCATGGGCTCTTATTAAGTGTTTGATTAGATTTTCGATTACATTTGCAATGATGTCAGAGTGATTAGAGGGACAATAGTGTGCTGAGTAGCAGGCAGTTAGCAAGTTTGGTAGGTTACTAATGACCATCAGCAGCATCAGAGCTTGGAGTAGCCTAATTACCGTGACTAAATAGGCACGTGGAATTTGACTGGCTTCATGACTCGTGACCGCCGGTGTGGCGGTAATACAGTCACCGCAACAGCCCTACGCCTGGCACATCCTACCATACCCCGTTCAATGGGACTAAAATGTTTTGTCTTGCCCATTCACCCTCTGAAATGCACACATACACAATCCATGTCTCAATTGTCTCAAGACTTAAAAATCCTTTCTCCTCCCCTTCATCTACTGATTGAAGTGGATTTAACTGGTGACGTCAATAAGGGATCATAACTTTCACCTGGTCAGTCTGTCATGGAAAGAGCTGGTGTTCTTAATGTTTTGTACACTCAGTATGTATATACTGAACATAAATATAAACGTTACAGTTCATATAAGGACATCAGTAAATTTAAATAAATTCATTAGGCCCTAATCTATGGATTTCACATGACTAGGCAGGGCATAGGTCCAGCCACTTGGGAGCCAGGCCCACCCACTGTGGAGCCATGCCCAGCCAATCAGAATTAGTTTTTTCCCCACAAAATGCTTTATTACAGACAGAAATACTCCTCAGTTTCATCAGCTGTCCGGGTGGCTGGTTTCAAATGATCCCGTAGGTAAAGGAGCCGGATTTCGAGGTCCTGGGCTGGCATGGTTACACGTGGTCTACGGTTGTTAGGCCGGTTGGATGTACTGCCAAATTCTCTAAAATGACGTTGGAGGCAGCTTATGGTAGAGAAATGAACATTCAATTCTCTGGCAACAGCTCTGGTGGACATTCCTGCAATCAGCATGCCAATTGCACGCTCCCTCAAAACATGATACAATGGAAGGTACAGCAGATTGGATAATGTTGGATCACAAATATGTAACCTATTATTGAGGGATATTTGTTTAAAGTAATGTCAACATACCATATTTTTTGAAGGACATTGACATGATATCCAGAGAAACAATACCAGATACAGTAAATTGGATATCACTAGATATCAAATATGTAACCTATTACTGTAAGCATAGACGGAGAGGTAAGACTGTGAGTATGATCAGGTTGACTGTCGGTTTACATCTAAGGAACATTGTAGTGTTAATAGAGCTGCCTCAGCTGCGGCCTAGGCACCAGATAGGCTGTGGTCACACCATCAAGGTAGACATGGGTATGATTCTTGTCCAGTGATAAGCTCTGATTGAATTATCGGAGGCAGCGAGGGACTGGGGACAGAAGGGCAGAAGACAGGATGTCACACACACACATACAAAGAGAGTCAGATACTCAGACACACACAGTGAGAGAAAGCCCTGCTTTGGACCTTCCGATGGCTTTACGGAACAGAAGGACCCTATATGTCAAAATGCCACAGCTAAAACACTCACCACCGCTCTGCTCCGGCCCCAGCGGCCCGGCACACACATGTCTGCACGAAAACCTGGACATAATCCCTCAATGCCTGACACACAGCTCTCTAAAGGATCACAGATCAGACTGTTTTCATTTAATGCACTTTCAAAAAGAGTCATGCTGCATTTGGATTAGTCTGTCCATGATTATGAGATATTAACTTTTAACTGAATACCAGGAAAGCCAGGATCAACAGATACACAATGGGTGAGACGTCAGTCAGCTGTAAGTGTAATGATGGTGCTTAAAATGTATTACATTAGAAAAAGTACTGTCATACCCTGAGAAAGCTCTGGTTCATTGCCGGCGTTGGCAAACTGGTGGGGCTGGTGCTGGTGCTGGTGATAAGACAAGAGACATTCGTAATCCTTGTACTAATCCGTTACATTCCGTTACATTCTTATGTCAAGTCTTTAGACTGTTCCTCTCTCACTAACATCTATCAGCAATTAGTTAATTTGTTGACCATGTCTGTGTAAGGCCATTAGAAGCTAACCAGTAATACTCACTAAACCCTATACACGTCTTAACTTTTGAACTCTCTGGCAGCATACAATCGAAATATCCAGGGTTGAGGACCCAGGACAATTTTAAAAAAGGATAGTTGTCCAAGCATTTCCTCCAGTCTATGTCGACTCAAACTTTTTTTTTTCACTGAAACATGCAAGAAATTCCTGCTTGGGGGAAATGCAGGGTTGAACTAATCAAACAACAAAGAATATGATCTACATGATCAGTCTCTGTGTGTAAAATAAAAAGTGGTTAATGTGAACCTAACTCACAGCAAAAAAAATTTAAGAAAGCAATCCGATGTTATTTTTTGCCTAGACTTTACTGCAAATGACACTCAAGTCTTGAGAAAAAACAATACAATACACAATACACACGGGGCGGCAGGTAGCCTAGTGGTTAGAGCATTGGGCCAGTTACCGAAAGGTTGCTAGATCGAATCCCGAGCTGACAAGGTCAAAATCTGTCATTTTGCCCCTGAACAAGGTGGTTAACCCACTGTTCCTAGGCCGTCATTGTAAATAAAAATGTGTTCTTAACTGACTTGAGTTAAATAAAGGTAAAAAATATATATATTGCCATGACAACCTTTATAATAGAACACTTGTGACCACACACATCTAAATATTGCACTTAGGAAAAAAACATCTTAAAGTAGAAATAGAATGAAACAAACAGGCATTCTATTTTTGCTCTATTATAGTGGCCACTATACTAGACATTGATCAAGTGCACAAGGCTACATGTGTGCAAAAATATCGTTCACTGAGTAAAACATGTAATAATCCCCCCTCACTCACACACAAGTGTTACTGTCAAGTTCAACACAACAAAAGCAATATATTTGGGCTACACATTATTACATTGTACACTTTCTGCCTGTGTACAGGTGGCATCCAGCTTAAGCCAGGCGCAGCTCCAGCTACACTTCATCCCTGAATCTACTTGTTTAAAAACAACCTGAGGATTGATTATAAAAAACGTTTGACATGTTTCTACGAACATTACGGATACTTTTTGGAATTTTCGTCTGCCTTTCAGGACCGGAACGAGCCTGTGGTTTTCTGAACATAACACGGAAACCAAATGGCGGTTTTTGGTTATAAAACTAATCTTTATCGAACAAAAATAACATTTATTGTGTAACTGGGAGTCTCGTGAGTGCAAACATCCGAAGATTATCAAAGGTAAGCGATTCATTTTATTGCTTCTCTGACTTTCGTGACCAAGCTAATTTGGGGCTGTTTTGTCTAGTGATTGATAAACTCACAAACTCTTGGATTGCTTTCGCTGTAAAGCATATTTTCAAAATCTGACACGGTGGATTAACAACAAGCTAAGCTGTGTTTTGGTATATTTCACTTGTGATTTCATGATTATAAATATTTTTTGTATTATTTTTGAATTTGGCGCTCTGCAATTCAGCGGTTGTTTACGAAAATGATCCCGCTAAAGGGATCCGTGCGGCAAGAAGTTAACTTCTCACGAGTCACCAACCCTGATCCGGTAGCACCCCCCACCCCCCCCCCCCCCCCACTGAGTAGCATAGCTAGCATAGCGTCACAAGTAACTTGTAGCATCTAAATATCATTAAATCACAAGTCCAAGACACCAGATGAAAGATACAGGTCTTGTGAATAAAGCCACCATTTCAGATTTTTAAAATGTTTTACAGGGAAGACACAATATGTAAATCTATTAGCTAACCACGTTAGCAAAGGACACGATTTTTTTACTCCCAACAGTTTTTCCTGCGTCAGTAGCTATCACTAATTCGACTAAATAAAAATATATATAGCCACTAACCAAGAAACAACTTCATAAGATGACAGTCTGATAACATATTTATGGTATAGCATAGTTTTTTTGGGGAAAAATGTGCATTTTTCAGGTATAAATCACAGTTCTACATTGCAGCTGCAATCTGAAATAGTGCTGACCCAGCCAGAACAATTACAGAGACCAACGTCATATAACGAATTACTCATCTTAAAACATTTCAGAAAAATACACAGCGTACAGATATTGAAAGCCCAACATCTGGTGAATCCAAACAATATTTCAGATTTATTAAATGTTTTATAACGAAAACAAAATGTAGCGCTAAATTAGCATAGCTATACCAGGCAGATTCGGCTAGGCGCCCACGGCCAGTTCACATGCACAACAGATATGATATAACATCGTAAATTGGGTCTTACTATGGCTGATCTTTCATCAGAATGTTGATCAAAGTGTCCTTTGTCAAGATGAGTCGTTGGTTCCGTTCAGAATTGTTCCTTTCCCACTCCATTTAGCACAGGTACTGGTCGAGTGGCACGGATCTCTCAAACGTAAATAAAATCAGACAACGGAACACCACAAAACTCCCGAAAAAATTCAAATAATCTGATTAAACTATATTGAAAAAACATACATTACGATGATATGGTCACATGTATACAACAAAATTCGACACGGAGATAGTTTTCATCCATAACGCCAGCAAAACAGTACACAATCGCAGCTCCAACTCGTGCGAATCAGAAAACCGGAAGTTGTCGGTCACGCCAAAGAAATAGGTCTTATTTCACGTCAGTACCAGATAAACAAAGAATTTCTCCTCTGACCTCCTCTTGACACCCAGAGGAAGGCGAATGAAGTGTGTTTCTGGTCATAGGGGTCATGACCATATATAGGCAGAGCGTTGAAGCGAGCATAGACTTCTTGCATTCTACTTCTTGGTCAGGGAAAGTGCTGTCAAATGACTTGTGTATCACTCAGAGACAAAATTGAAACGGTTTTAGAAACTAGAGATTGTTTTCTTTCCAATGGTATTATTTATATGCATATAGTAAGAGCAATAATTGAATAAGAGGCAGTTTAATCTGTAGAGCAAATTATGCTAATGGGAAAATAGCACCCCCTGTATTCTCAAGAAGTTAACAAGCAACGCCTCATTTTCACTTAATTCTCTCATTATGAAAATTTACCACATACTTTAGAGGGAAAACGTCAGTTTACAGATAGTAGTTAGCTAGTTAACATTTCACACAGATTGCCAGGGTCCAGTAAGCAACTAACGTAAACTCACTCACTTTTGTACATCGCCTTGGTCCGTACAATTGACTTTATTTTAGCGCCCCAAAAATGTAATACTTCCAGATCAACTGTAATGTCAATACCATTGTAAAGCACACTTTCTCCCCTTTTCAACAAAATAAATGACATGACCTAAACGCTGCCCGTTTCTGAATGATTCAAGAAGGCAATGAGTCCCGTCGGGTCTTTTTAAAAACGGCGGGTGGGGAAGCGAAACTAATGCGTGATAGTGAGAAGGAGAGATGTTGTGTGGGAAAATTGCTTTTTTTCACTCCATCTGTCCAACATATCACCTTATCGCCTCTAAAATGTAAATAAAACACTATAAAGAGTTTATATAATGTGTGATTACATACCTATTTGAAGGTTTGTGTCGAATTTGAATCGGGTTTTTAGGACGGTGCTAAAGTGATCTTCAGAAGTAAACAGTTTTTTTGAGAGTCGTTATCGCTTGCAGTGACGACGCAAAATATGACTAGGTATCCCCCCCTTACCCCCGACACTGTCCATTTCTTGTTTTTAAACGATGAGAGAAGTGCTACACCTGGTGGAGAGAGATTGTAAGACAGAAAGAGTAGCTTTATGCGTGCTGTACATTACGGCATGACATGTCATGGTCTGTTTTTTCAACTTTTCTCCAATACTATAGAGCCCTTACCATGTCGATCAACGCTTGAATAGAAACGTAGTTCATACCCCAGATTTTGAAGTCAACACAGACTTTATTAGCCAGCTAATTTTCACACCATAAACTCAATTGTTTGATCAGTTAAATTGGCTAATATTGCTCAACATTTCTCTGGCTAGCTAACGGAGAATTCGATCAGCTAGCAAGATACTTAACAATGCTAACAATACTTGTTCCACCACACTTTCTCCCTCACCTAAAACTGTCAAATGTCAGTTGTTTTCGGTTACAGCTAGGCTTCATCAAGTAGGCTTCATCACCTTCTCGCCCCCATCTCCGTGGTCAGGCTTCTCACCTACAGTTAAAGTTGGAAGTGTACATACACCTTAGCCAAATACATTTAAACTCAGTTTTTCACAATTCCTGACATTTAATCGTAGTAAAAATTCCCTGTTTTCGGTCTAAAATTTGCAGGGAGGTGAGCACATTCTCACATCAAGTTACATTGTTATTTTTTATGTTATTTTTTATTTTATTTTACCGTTATTTTACCAGGTAAGTTGACTGAGAACACGTTCTCATTTGCAGCAACGACCTGGGGAATAGTTACAGGGGAGAGGAGGGGGATGAATGAGCCAATTATAAATGCCAACCTTTGCGTGAAAACTGTCACACACAATTTAGGGTATATTTTGTACTTACACACGGTTTATAAATGAGGCCCCAGATCTCCACACTCCCTTTTGAGCTGATATCTAAAATGTATATTCAAGACAGACAGAGGAAGCCAAAGATATCTAGATGTGCCTACAACTATTGATCATCACATTTATTGGAAATGTGAACAATGGTGTAGTGCACTCCCTGTCTATGATTGCCATTGCCTCCCATGTAGAATGTAACAGCATAGTTAAGGCTGCTCATTGATTTCTGTTCCAGCTTCTAATGCTCCATTGAGCAGAGATCTCCAGACGTGTTTTACATAAATCAGCACAGCTACAGTGCCTGGCCTTCTGACAGTAGCACTCCGTGATTTCACCACACATTACACTGTAATCAGAGCAGATTCACCCCTCCACCAGTCTTCGATTATACGTCCATTCTAGTCAGATAAGTACCTGGCTACCTGTATTTGACATTGTGTTGTTATTTCGCTTTACAGTAGATGGTTTTTATTTTATTTTTGTCAGTGAAATGAGGCTACTCAGGCAAGAAAATAAACTCACCAAAATGTATAGCCCCGTTAGAAAATATAAATGGACTGTTTGAAAATGTGAAGAAAATAAAATGTAAACAATAAATTAATTAATCACATTTTTATTTGACGTACCCCTGACGACATTGCGCGTCATTTATCACATAGCACAAGAAAAACTAAAAAGTAATAATCCTATATATTTTTTCTTGGCATAGAGCAGCACATGCCTTACCAGCTTATAGTGGCCAACATACAAACTTAGTTATACACAGAGTTCTTCTTTAGTTTTGTCTGGGAGAGTCACCTGCTGAAAGGTCCCAGGCTAAGGAAAGCTTTTTTTTGCATTATCAAGTCCCTAAATTGAGCGATTGATTGCCCTTTTTGTTCAAGCTGGGCTGAAGAGCTTTTGGGTACACTTTCATTCCATGAGACTGTAATGCAATAATGACAATAATGACAAGGAGTACAGTATATCATAGACGATACTGTATATGACCTTGGCTACAGCACACAGTCAACATCTCTACTCACTTTACACAACATGTTGTTTCTGACATTCAGATCAAATCCGATTTAGGCTACAATGAGTGAAGACAGCACTTAGAAAAACAAGACGAAAAGTCCAAATATACTGCAAGTTTAAGCACTGGGAATATTCTTATAGTCGCAAACGTCGCTTCTCGAGATGAGATTTGTTCACCTTTGAAGTCCTTTTCCAGTCATGCGTTCTGTCTAGACCTACAGTAAGCACTGCATGATGAATGTAGTTATGTTCCAAAGGCCTGAGATTTATCCCCAGTACCGTTTGTTTGTGTGAAGAGGATACACCAGTGAAGAGCTCACCTTGTGGGCGGTCGGAGAGAGGGGTGATTGGGGTCAGGATTTGAATGTATTCTTTACCCAGCCACCGTTCGAAAAGAAGGCATGTTTGTCTCAATCGAGGCAGCCAAGTTGAAGGCAGTGTTATAGTCTTGGTACTGTCACACACACGCACACAGATATACTAAATATTCTATCCACATACTGTCCATAATGTCTATACATCCCATCACATACACACATATATATGCACATTTACATTGTAGAATAGTAGTGAAGACATCAAAACTATAAAATAACACATGGAATCATGTAGTAACCAAAAAAGTGTTCAACAAATCAACTTATATTTTATATTTGAGATTCTTCAAATTAGCCACCATTTGCCTTGATGACAGCTTTACAGACTCTTGGCATTCTCTCAACCAGCTTCATGAGGTAGTCACCTGGAATGTTTTTCAGTTAACAGGTGTTCCTTGTTAAAAGTTAATTTCTGAAATGTCTTTCCTTCTTAATGCGTTTGAGCCAATCAGTTGTGTTGTGCTTCTACATCTGCACTGCTTGCTGTTTGGGGTTTTAGCCTGGGTTTCTGTACAGCACTTTGTGACATCAGCTGATGTAAGAAGGGCTTTATAAATACATTTGATTGATTGTGACAAGGTAGGGGTGGTATACAGAAGATAGCCCTATTTGGTAAAAGACTAAGTCTATATTATGGCAAGAACAGCTAAAATAAGCAAAGAGAAATGACAGTCCATCATTGCTTTAAGACACGAAGGTCAGTCAATTTGGACCATTTTAAGAACTTTGAAATCTTCTTAAAGTGCTGTCGCAAAAACCATCAAGTGCTGATGAAACTGGCTCTCATAGGACCGCCACAGGAAAGGAAGACCCAGAGTTACCTCTGCTGCAGAGGACAAGTTCATTAGAGTTAACTGCATCTCAGATTGCAGCCCAAATAAATGCTTCAGAGAATTCAAGTAACAGACACATCTCAACATCAACTGTTCAGAGGAGACTGCTGTCACGTTCCTGACCTGTTTTCTGTTGTTTTGTATGTGTGTGATGGTCAGGGCGTGAGTTTTGGGTGGGCAGTCTATGTTTGCTGTTTCTATGTTGGTTTTGGGTTGCCTGGTATGGCTCTTAATTAGAGGCAGGTGTTTTGCGTTTTCCTCTAATTGAGAGTCATATTAAGGTAGGT
Source organism: Salvelinus alpinus (assembly GCF_045679555.1). Classification (NCBI taxonomy): domain Eukaryota; kingdom Metazoa; phylum Chordata; class Actinopteri; order Salmoniformes; family Salmonidae; genus Salvelinus; species Salvelinus alpinus. The sequence continues at coordinate 20,693,624 of NC_092094.1, read as the reverse complement.
TGTTCTCACTGTTTGTTTGTGGGTGATTGTCGCTGTGTCTGTGTTTGTTGCACCACACGGTACTGTCTCGTCTCGTCTCGTTCATTCGGTCGTTCCTGTTCATGTGTTCTTCGTTTCATGTAAGTTCGTAGTTTAGGTCTGTCTAGTTCGTTTTGTTATTTTGTGTATTTAGTCAAGTGTATTTCGTGTCTGTCTTCGTCTTACAATAAAGTCATTATGTATTCATCACCCGCTGCGCCTTGGTCTACTCACTCACCGAAAGAGAGCCGTTACAGAATCACCCACCAAACCCAGATCAAGCAGCGGGTTAACGGACAGCCACGACAGCAGCAGTGGGAAAAGGAGGATTGGACATGGGAAGAGATCCTGGACGGTAAAGGACCCTGGGCAGAGCCAGTGGAGTGTCGCCGCCCCAAAGCGGAGCTGGAGGCAGCGAAAGCGGAGAGGCGACGTTATGAGGAGGCAGCACGGAAGCAAGGCTGGAAGCCCGCAAGTACTACCCTAAAATTTCTTGGGGGGGGCTAAGAGGTAGTGGGCCGAGGGCAGGTAGGAGACCTGCGCCCACTTCCCAGGCTAACCGTGGAGAGCGGGAGTACGGGCAGACGCCGTGTTACGCAGTAGAGCGCACGGTGTCTCCTGTACGGGTGCATAGCCCAGTGCGGGTTATTCCACCTCCCCGCACTGGTAGGGCTAGATTGAGCATTGAGCCAAGTGCCATGAGGCCGGCTCTACATATCTGGCCACCAGTACGTCTCCTTGGGCCGGCTTACATGGCACCAGCCTTACGCATGGTGTCCCCGGTTCGCCTACATAGCCCGGTGCGGGTTATTCCACCTCCCCGCACTGGTCGGGCGACGGGGAGCATTCAGCCAGGTAAGGTTGGGCAGGCTCGGTGCTCAAGGGAGCCAGTACGCCTACACGGTCCGGTATTTCCGGCGCTACCTCCTCGCCCCAGCCCAGTACCACCAGTTCCGGCACCACGCACTAAGCCACCTGTGCGTCTCCAGAGCCCTGTTCCTCCTCCACGCACTCTCCCTATGGTGCGTGTCTCCAGCCCAGTGCCTCCAGTTCCGGCACCACGCACTAAGCCATCTGTGCGTCTCCAGAGCCCTGTACGCACTGTTCCTTCTCCCCGCACTCGCCCTGAGGTGCGTGCCCTCAGCCCGGTACCTCCAGTTCCGGTACCACGCACCAGGCCTATAGTGCGCTTCGAGAGGTCAGTGTGCCCTGTCCCTGCTCCCCGCACTAGCCTTGAAGTGCGTGCCGTCATCCCGGTACCTCCAGTTCCGGCACCACGCACCAGGCCTACTGTGCACCTCAGCAGGGCAGAGTCGGCCGTCTGCCCAACGCCTTCTGCACTGCCTGTCTGCCCAGCGCCGTCTGAGCCATCTGTCTGCCCAGCGCCGTCTGAGCCATCTGTCTGCCCAGCGCCGTCTGAGCCATCTGTCTGCCCAGCGCCGTCTGAGCCATCTGTCTGCCCAGCTCCGTCTGAGCCATCTGTCTGCCCAGCGCCGTCTGAGCCATCTGTCTGCCCAGCGCCGTCTGAGCCATCTGTCTGCCCAGCGCCGTCTGAGCCATCTGTCTGCCCAGCGCCGTCTGAGCCATCTGTCTGCCCAGCGCCGTCTGAGCCATCTGTCTGCCCAGCGCCGTCTGAGCCATCTGTCTGCCCAGCGCCGTCTGAGCCATCTGTCTGCCCAGCGCCTTCTGAGTCATCCGTCTGTCCAGCGCCTTCTGAGCCATCCGTCTGCCCAGCGCCTTCTGAGCCATCCGTCTGCCACGAGCCATTAGAGCCGCCCGTCTGTCCCGAGCCATTAGAGCCGTCAGTCAGGAGCCGCTAGAGCCGTCCGTCAGTCAGGAGCCGCCAGAGCCGCCAGCCAGTCAGGAGCCGCCAGAGCCGCCAGCCAGGCAGGAGCTGCCAGAGCCGCCAGCCAGTCAGGAGCTGCCAGAGCCGCCAGCCAGTCAGGAGCTGCCAGAGCCGCCAGCCAGTCAGGAGCTGCCCTACAGTCAGGAGCTGCCCTACAGTCATGAGCTGCCCTACAGTCATGAGCTGCCTTACAGACATGAGCTGCCCTACAGTCATGAGCTGCCCTACAGTCATGAGCTGCCCTACAGTCATGAGCTGCCCTACAGTCATGAGCTGCCCTACAGTCATGAGCTGCCCTACAGTCATGAGCTGCCCTACAGTCATGAGCTGCCCTACAGCCCGGACCTGCCAGAGTCCCTCAGCCCGGACCTGCCAGAGTCCCTCAGCCCGGACCTGCCAGAGTCCCTCAGCCCGGACCTGCCAGAGTCCCTCAGCCCGGACCTGCCAGAGTCCCTCAGCCAGGACCTGCCAGAGTCCCTCAGCCAGGACCTGCCGCCCCTTATCCCGGTGCTGCCCCTTATCCCGGTGCTGCCCCTTATCCCGGTGCTGCCCCTTCATTTAGGTGGTTTTAGTTGGAGGGTGGTCATTGGGAGGGGGATACAGAAGCGGGGAGTGACTATGGTGGTGTGGGGACAGCGTCCGGAGCCTGAGCCACCACCGTGGTCAGATGCCCACCCAGACCCTCCCCTGGACTTTGTGCTGGTGCGCCCGGCGTTCGCACCTTGAGGGGGGGGTTCTGTCACGTTCCTGACCTGTTTTCTGTTGTTTTGTATGTGTGTGATGGTCAGGGCGTGAGTTTTGGGTGGGCAGTCTATGTTTGCTGTTTCTATGTTGGTTTTGGGTTGCCTGGTATGGCTCTTAATTAGAGGCAGGTGTTTTGCGTTTTCCTCTAATTGAGAGTCATATTAAGGTAGGTTGTTCTCACTGTTTGTTTGTGGGTGATTGTCGCTGTGTCTGTGTTTGTTGCACCACACGGTACTGTCTCGTCTCGTCTCGTTCATTCGGTCGTTCCTGTTCATGTGTTCTTCGTTTCATGTAAGTTCGTAGTTTAGGTCTGTCTAGTTCGTTTTGTTATTTTGTGTATTTAGTCAAGTGTATTTCGTGTCTGTCTTCGTCTTACAATAAAGTCATTATGTATTCATCACCCGCTGCGCCTTGGTCTACTCACTCACCGAAAGAGAGCCGTTACAACTGCGTGAATCAGGCCTTCATGGTCGAATTGCTGCAAAGAAACCACTACTAAAGGACATCAATAAGAAGAAGAGACTTGCTTGGGCCAAGAAACACGAGCAATGGACATTGACCCGTGGAAATCTGTCCTTTGGTCAGATGAGTCCAGATTTGCGATTTTTTGATCCAACCGCGGTGTCTTTGTGAGACCCAGAGTAGGTGAGTAGGTGAACGGATTATCGCAGCATGTGTGGTTCCCACCGAGGTGTGATGGTGCTTTGCTGGTGACACTGTCTGTGATTTATTTAGAATTCAAGGCACACTTAACTAGCATGGCTACCACAGCATTCTGCAGCGATACGCCATCCCATCTGGTTTGCGCTTAGTGGAACTATAATTTGTTTTTCAACAGGACAATGATCCAACATACCTCCAGGCTGTGTAAGAAGGGCTTTATAAATATATTTGATTGATTGTGACAAGGTAGGGGTGGTATACAGAAGATAGCCCTATTTGGTAAAAGACTAAGTCCATAATATGGCAAGAACACATCATCGCACTGCTTTGCTTTATCTTGGCACGGCCGCAGTTGTAAATGAAAACTTGTTCTCAACTAGCTTACCTGGTTAAATAAAGGTGAAATAAAAAAATAGAAAAGTAAGGGCTATTTGACCAAGTAGGAGAGTACTGCATCAGATGACCTGGCCTCCACAATCACCCGCATCAACTCAAATGAGATGGTTTGGGATGAGTTGGACCACAGAGTGAAGGAAAAGCAGCCAACAAGTGCTCAGCATATGTAGGAACTCCTTCAAGACTGTTGGAAAAGCATTCAAGGTGAAGCTGGTTTGGAGAATGCCAAGAGTGTGCAAAGCTGTCATCAAGGCAAAGGGTGGCTACGTTGAAGAATCTCAAGTATAAAATCTATTTTGATTTGTTTAACACTTTTTTGGTTAATACATAATTCCATATGTGTTATTTCATAGTTTTGATGTCTTACCTATTATTCTACAATGTAGAAAATAGTAAAAATAAAGAAAAACCCTTGAATGAGTAGGTGTGTCCAAACTTTTGACTGGTACTGTGAATATATATATACAGTGGGGAGAACAAGTATTTGATACACTGCCGATTTTGCAGGTTTTCCTACTTACAAAGCATGTAGAGGTCTGTAATTTTTATCATAGGTACACTTCAACTGTGAGAGACGGAATCTAAAACAAAAATCCAGAAAATCACATTGTATGATTTTTAAATAATTAATTTGCATTTTATTGCATGACATAAGTATTTGATCACCTACCAACCAGTAAGAATTCCGGCTCTCACAGACCTGTTAGTTTTTCTTTAAGAAGCCCTCCTGTTCTCCACTCATTACCTGTATTAACTGCACCTGTTTGAACTCGTTACCTGTATAAAAGACACCTGTCCACACACAATCAAACAGATTCCAACCTCTCCACAATGGCCAAGACCAGAGAGCTGTGTAAGGACATCAGGGATAAAATTGTAGACCTGCACAAGGCTGGGATGGGCTACAGGACAATAGGCAAGCAGCTTGGTGAGAAGGAAACAACTGTTGGCGCAATTATTAGAAAATGGAAGAAGTTCAAGATGACGGTCAATCACCCTCGGTCTGGGGCTCCATGCAAGATTTCACCTTGTGGGGCATCAATGATCATGAGGAAGGTGAGGGATCAGCCCAGAACTACACGGCAGGACCTGGTCAATGACCTGAAGAGAGCTGGGACCACAGTCTCAAAGAAAACCATTAGTAACACACTACGCCGTCATGGATTAAAATCCTGCAGCGCACGCAAGGTCCCCATGCTTAAGCCAGTGCATGTCCAGGCCTGTCTGAAGTTTGCCAATGACCATCTGGATGATCCAGAGGAGGAATGGGAGAAGGTCATGTGGTCTGATGAGACAAAAATAGAGCTTTTTGGTCTAACTCCACTCGCCGTGTTTGGAGGAAGAAGAAGTATGAGTACAACCCCAAGAACACCATCCCAACCGTGAAGCATGGAGGTGGAAACATCATTCTTTGGGGATGCTTTTCTGCAAAGGGGACAGGACGACTGCACCGTATTGAGGGGAGGATGGATGGGGCCATGTATCGCGAGATCTTGGCCAACAACCTCCTTCCCTCAGTAAGAGCATTGAAGATGGGTCGTGGCTGGGTCTTCCAGCATGACAACGACCCGAAGCACACAGCCATGGCAACTAAGGAGTGGCTCCGTAAGAAGCATCTCAAGGTCCTGGAGTGGCCTAGCCAGTCTCCAGACCTGAACCCAATAGAAAATCTTTGGAGGGAGCTGAAAGTCCGTATTGCCCAGCGACAGCCCCGAAACCTGAAGGATCTGGAGAAGATCTGTAGGGAGGAGTGGGCCAAAATCCCTGCTGCAGTGTGTGCAAACCTAGTCAAGAACTACAGGAAACGTATGATCTCTGTAATTGCAAACAAAGGTTTCTGTACCAAATATTAAGTTCTGCTTTTCTGATGTATCAAATACTTATGTCATGCAATAAAATGCAAATTAATTACTTAAAAATCATACAATGTGATTTTCTGGATTTTTGTTTTAGATTCCGTCTCTCACAGTTGAAGTGTACCTATGATAAAAATTACAGACCTCTACATGCTTTGTAAGTAGGAAAACCTGCAAAATCGGCAGTGTATCAAATACTTGTTCTCCCCACTGTATATACAGTATATACACAGTTGGAAGTCGGAAGTTTACTTATACCTTAGCCAAATACATTTAAACTCAGTTTTTCACAATTCCTGACATTATATCCAAGTAAAAAATTCCCTGTCATATGTCAGTTAGGACCACCACTTTATTTTATTAAGAATGTGAAATTATTTATTTCAGCTTTTATTTCTTTCATCACTGTGAACCCCCCCCTCAAGGTGCGAACGCCGGGCGCACCAGCACAAAGTCCAGGGGAGGGTCTGGGTGGGCATCTGACCACGGTGGTGGCTCAGGCTCCGGACGCTGTCCCCACACCACCATAGTCACTCCCCGCTTCTGTATCCCCCTCCCAATGACCACCCTCCAACTAAAACCACCTAAATGAAGGGGCAGCACCGGGATAAGGGGCAGCACCGGGATAAGGGGCAGCACCGGGATAAGGGGCGGCAGGTCCTGGCTGAGGAACTCTGGCAGGTCCTGGCTGAGGGACTCTGGCAGGTCCGGGCTGAGGGACTCTGGCAGGTCCGGGCTGAGGGACTCTGGCAGGTCCGGGCTGAGGGACTCTGGCAGGTCCGGGCTGAGGGACTCTGGCAGGTCCGGGCTGAGGGACTCTGGCAGGTCCGGGCTGAGGGACTCTGGCAGGTCCGGGCTGACGGAAGGCTCTGGCTGATCCGGGCTGACGGAAGGCTCTGGCTGATCCGGGCTGACGGAAGGCTCTGGCTGATCCGGTCTGGCGGAAGGCTCTGGCTGATCCGGTCTGGCGGAAGGCTCTGGCTGATCCGGTCTGGCGGAAGGCTCTGGCTGATCCGGTCTGGCGGAAGGCTCTGGCTGATCCGGTCTGGCGGAAGGCTCTAGCGGCTCCTGTCTGGCGGACGGCTCTAGCGGCTCCTGTCTGGCGGACGGCTCTGTAGGCTCATGGCAGACGGGCGGCTTTGCAGGCTCATGGCAGACGGGCGGCTTTGCAGGCTCATGGCAGACGGACAGTTCAGACGGCGTAGGGCAGACGGGCAGTTCAGACGCCGCTGGGCAGACGGGCAGTTCAGGCGCCGCTGGGCAGACGGGCAGTTCAGGCGCCGCTGGGCAGACGGGCAGTTCAGGCGCCGCTGGGCAGACGGGCAGTTCAGGCGCCGCTGGGCAGACGGGCAGTTCAGGCGCCGCTGGGCAGACGGGCAGTTCAGGCGCCGCTGGGCAGACGGCAGACTCTGGCCGGCTGAGACGCACTGTAGGCCTGGTGCGTGGTACCGGAACTGGAGGTACCGGGCTAAGGACACGCACCTTCAGGCTAGTGCGGGGAACAACAACAGGGCACACTGGACTCTCGTGGCGCACTCTAGGCCTGGTGCGTGGTACCGGAACTGGAGGTACCGGGCTGAGGGCACGCACCTCAGGGCGAGTGCGGGGAGAAGGAACAGTGCGTACAGGGCTCTGGAGACGCACAGGAGGCTTGGTGCGTGGTGCCGGAACTGGTGGTACTGAGCTGGGGTGGGAAGGTGGCGCCGGATATACCGGACCGTGAAGGAGGACACGTGCTCTTGAGCACCGAGCCTCCCCAACCTTACCAGGTTGAATGGTCCCCATAGCCCTGCCAGTGCGGCGAGGTGGAATAGCCCGCACTGGGCTATGCAGGCGAACCGGGGACACCACCTGTAAGGCTGGTGCCATGTACAACGGCCCGAGGAGACGTACTGGAGGCCAGATACGTTGGGCCGGCTTCATGGCATCCGGCTCGATGCCCAACCTAGCCCTCCCAGTGCGGCAAGGTGGAATAGCCCGCACTGGGCTAAGCACGCGTACTGGAGACACCGTGCGCTTTACCGCATAACACGGTGTCTGACCAGTACGACGCCCTCTTACTCCACGGTAAGCCCGGGGAGTTGGCTCAGGTATCCAACCCGGCTTCGCCACACTCCCCTTTAGCCTCCCCCCAAGAAATGTTTGGGTGAGCCTCTCGGGTTTCCAGCCACTCTGCCTTGCAAGCGCCTCATAATGACGCCTCTCCGCTTTTGATGCCTCCAGCTCCGCTTTGGGACGGCGACACTCCTCTGGCTCTGCCCAGGGTCCTTCTCCGTCCAGAATCTCCTCCCATGTCCATTCGTCCTTGTACTGCTGCTGCTGTTGCTGCTGCCCGTTGTCACGCTGCTTGGTCCGGGTTTGGTGGGTGGTTCTGTAAAGGTTTTCTTCCTGGGGTGAAGGAGAGGACCAAAATGCAGCGTAGCCAGTGCTCAACATGTTTAATTATAAGAACAAGTGAACACTACAAACAACTTACAAAATAACAAACGTGCAAAACTGATACAGACCTATCTGGTGCAGAACACAAACACAGAGACAGGTAACAACCACCCACAACGAACACAGTGAAACAACCTACCTAAATATGACTCCTAATTAGAGGAACGCAAAACACCTGCCTCTAATTAAGAGCCATACCAGGCAACCCTAAACCAACATAGAAACACACAACATAGAATGCCCACCCAAAACTCACGCCCTGACCATCACACACATACAAAACAACAGAAAACAGGTCAGGAACGTGACAATCACATTCCAATTCGGTCAGAAGTTTACATACACTCAATTAGTATTTAGTAGCATTGCCTTTAAATTGTTTAACTTAGGTCAAATGTTTCAGGTAACCTTCCACAAGCTTCCCATAATAAATTGGGTGAATTTTGGTCCATTCCTCCTGACAGAGCTGGTGTACCGGAGTCAGGTTTGTAGAACTCCTTGCTCGCACACGCTTTTTCAATTCTACCCACACATTTTCTATGGGATTGAGGTCAGGGCTTTGTGATGGCCACTCCAATACCTTGACTTTGTTGTCCTTAAGCCATTTTGCCACAACTTTGGAAGTATGCTTGGGGTCATTGTCCATTTGGAAGACCCATTTGCGACCAAGCTTTAACTTCCTGACTGATGTCTTGAGATGCTGCTTCAGTATATCCACATAATTTTCCTGCCTCATGATGCCATCTATTTTGTGAAGTGAATCAGTCCCTCCTGCAGCAAAACATCACCACAAAACGATGCTGCCACCCCCTTGCTTCACGGTTGGGATGGTTATCTTTGGCTTGCAAGCCTCCCCCTTTATCCTACAAAAATAACGATAGTCATTATGGCCAAACAGTTCTATTTTTGTTTCATCAGACCAGAGGACATTTCTCCAAAAAGTACGATCTTTGTCCCCATGTGCAGTTGCAAACTGTAGTCTGGCTTCTTTTTTATGGCGGTTTTGGAGCAGTAGCTTCTTCCTTGCTGAGCGGCCTTTCAGGTTATGTCGATATAGGACTCATTTTACTGTGGATATAGATACTTTTTTACCTGTTTCCTCCAACATCTTCACAAGGTCCTTTGCTGTTGTTCTGGGATTGAATTGCACTATTCATACCAAAGTACGTTCATCTCTAGGAGACAGAACGCATCTCCTTTCTGAGTGGTATGATGGCTGTGTGGTCCCATGGTGTTTATACTTGCGTACTATTGTTTGTACAGATGGACGTGGTACATTCAGGCGTTTGGAAATTGCTCCCAAGGATGAACCAGACTTGAGGAGGTCTACAATTTTTATTCTGAGGTCTTGGCTGATTTCTTTTGATTTTCCCATGATGTCAAGCAAAGAGGCACTGCATTTGAAGGTAGGCTTTGAAATACATTGTAACGGCATTCATCGGAAGAAGGTGAGGACCAAGGTGCAGCGTGATACGTGTTCATATTATTTATTCAAAACTGAACACTAAATACAAAATAACAAAAGGAATGACCGAAACAGTTCTGACAGGTGATACAAACACTAAACAGAAAATAACCACCCACAACTACCAGTGGGAAAACAGGCTACCTAAGTATGGTTCTCAATCAGAGACAACGATAGACAGCTGCCTCTGATTGGGAACCATACCAGGCCAAAACCTAGAAATACAAAACCTAGACATACAAACATAGAATGCCCACCCACATCACACGCTGACCAAACAAAAAATAGAAACATACAAAGCAATCTACGGTCAGGGCGTGACATACATCCACAGGTATACCTCCAATTGACTCAAATGATGTCAATTAGTCAATCAGAAGATTCTAAAGCCATGTCATCATTTCTGGAATTTTCCAAGCTGTTTAAAGGCACAGTCAACTTTGTGTATGTAAACTTCTGACCCGCTGGAATTGTGATACAGTGAATTATAAGTGAAATAATCTGTCTGTAAGCAATTGTTGGAAAAATTACTTGTGTCATGCACAAAGTAGATGTCCTAACCAACTTGCCAAAACTATAGTTTGTTAACAAGAAATTTGTAGAGTGGTTGAAAAACGAGTTTTAATGACTCCAACCTAAGTGCATGTAAACTTCCGACTTCAACTGTAGCTAGTTAAACTTCGGGGTTCTGAATTCTGTGTTTTTCACACAGTAAAAAAAGATTAAACTCATAAAAAAATACTGTATCTTGCTAGGTTTTGTAAATGCATATCGAAAATGTTTCTTATTGTAATTTCTGCTTGGCATTAGAATAATTTTGTGCTTCAGTTGCACTTCTCCACTCGAACGAGAATTCACAAACGGGCATTCGATCAGTGAACAGGCATTATATCAGCAAACAGCGCTTTTACTGATGTGCACTGTAGCTACTTGTCTCTGGTCCCTTTCTTGGTGTAGCCAGACCATTTTTCTCTGGTAAAATGTAAGGTTAACTTTAAGCAAAACATTAGGAAATGTAGCTGGCTACATTATTTCTATGATAAACATTAGAAATATGATGGCCATACATTGTGTTTTACAAAAAATACCTTGCTTTTCATTGTAGGCTAATTTGCTTGTGTGTCTGCCAGCCAAACAGCGTTGCACTTCTGTTCTGACGAAAATGAAGCTAGTTTCTGCCGAATGTGTTGCAATAATTTATTTTCTGTGAAGGAAAACTATAGTTGAATGTCCCTCATCACTATATTGACGCATTAAAACACTAGACTTTCTATATAAAATGGGACCCCTGTCAATACACAGCTGGACAACTGTTCCCGCTTTCTCCTGTTGTGCTATTTACAGACAAAGGTAAGCTTAATAATTTAAAATAATGTCACAGGTGAAATGAAGAACTGTCACGACTTCCGCCGAAGTTGGTCCCTCTCCTTGTTCGGGCGGCGTTCGGCGGTACGTTTATTACTCATCTCTGTGTCCTGCACCTGACTCAGCATTACCTGCTACACCTAGACGCCTTAGAAGAACCCAATCTGCTTCATCTCCTAAAGTATTGCACAAGTTGACTGCAGGTATTTACTTAAAAAGTAGCTACAAATATAAAAATGTCTTGAAAAACATTGGTATTGATGATGATTTCCAAATACCCCGACATACGGTATACTGCCCAAGCCTACTGCATTCATTACTTCTCAATACTGAGCTAATAAATCTTTACAGCTAAAATCCTTTTTATCTCACAGTAGTTTTCTCATTTAACTGATAAACTATTAAATAGCACAAAGCTGCCTGACGCTCATACAGTGTATAGGTTTTCCTCCAGAAAATGAACGTACTGTACAGTCATTGCTGATATATATGTAGCTACTATTCCCACACAATGAAAGTCAACCAGCCAGCCAGTCCAAGCAGTGTTCAGCCTGTGTAGAGGAAATACCAATCTCCCAGTAGATCAGAGAGGCTCAAAGAAGATAACAGCCTCCTCTGAAACACCAAGCATGTTCATTAGACTGCTTAAAACAAGAGATTTGAACATTTTATTTCTTATAACATCATCAAACAACTATTTTATTGGAGATGTGTGTTGCAAATGCAGATGTTGTAAAATACTTATTTATAGTCATTCATTAGCTTTCACATGGAAGGGTGGCTCCTCCTCGCATTGCGGTGAGACCGAGATGCATTCACATCCAAGCATACATAATGAACCAATGACTCCTGGAGAATGAAAACTATGTGCAGGAACCAATTTAATTTCAAATGGATGTCATCAGAGGGCCAAATTGAATTGCTCGTCCTTTCGCATTGACATAGCTCGCCTTATGCTAGCGACCTCTCCACAGAATAGAACCTGTGTCCAGGTCTTGACACTATATAAATAAACAATGTGGGAAGATTCCATGTTGCCATCCCTCCATCTCGAAATGCATCATTAAAACCTCTTAAGGATCCGCCCCTTTTTTTCAATTTTTGCCTAAAATGACATACCCAAATCGAACTGCCTGTAACTCAGGCCCTGAAGCAAGGATATGCATATTCTTGGTACCATTTCAAAGGAAACACTTTGAAGTTTTTGAAAATGTGAAAGGAATGTCAGAGAATATAACACAATAGATCTGGTAAAAGATAATACAAATAAAAAAACGTTCCTTTGTATTTTTTGTACCATAATGTATTATTCCAGCCCAGCTGCAATTTAGATTTTGGCCACTAGGTCAGATGACCTGACCTCCACAGTCACCCGACCTCAACCCAATTGAGATGGTTTGGGAGGAGTTGGACCGCAGAGTGAAGGAAAGGCAGCTAACAAGTGATCAGAATATGTAGAAAAGTTTGGAAAAGTCTTCCAGGTGAAGCTGGTTGAAAGAATGCCAAGAGTGTGCAAAGCTATCATCAAGGCAAAGCGTTGCTACAAAAAATATATTTAGATTTGTTTAACACTTTTTTGGTTACTACATCATTCCTTATGTGTCAGAAGTTAACATACACTAAGTTGACTGTGCCTTTAAACAGCTTGGAACATTCCAGAAAATTATGTCATGGCTTTAGAAGCTTCTGATAGGCTAATTGAAATCATTTGAGTCAATTGGAGGTATAACTGTGGATGTATTTCAAGGCCTACCTTCAAACTCAGTGCTTCTTTGCTTGACATGGAAAAATCAAAAGAAATCAGCCAAGACCTCAGAAAAAAAATTGTAGACCTCCACAAGTCTGGTTCATCCTTGGGAGCAATTTCCAAACGCCTGAAGGTACCATGTTCATCTGTGCAAACAATAGTATGCAAGTATAAACACCATGGGACCACGCAGGCGTCATACCACTCAGGAAGAAGACGCGTTCTGTCTCCTAGAGATTAACGTACTTTGGTGCGAAAAGGGCAAATCAATCGCAGAACAACAGCAAAGGACCTTGTGAAGATGCTGGAGGAAACAGGTACAAAAGTATCTATATCCACAGTAAAACGAGTCCTATATCGACACAACCTCAAAGGCCGCTCAGCAAGGAAGAAGCCACTGCTCCAAAACCGCCATAAAAAAGCCAGACTACGGTTTGCAACTGCACATGGGGACAAAGATCGTACTTTTGGAGAAATGTCCTCTGGTCTGATGAAACAAAAATAGAATTGTTTGGTCATAATGACCATCGTTATGTTGGAGGAAAAAGGGGGAGGCTTGCAAGCCGAAGAACACCATCCCAACAGTGAAGCACGGCGGTGGCAGCATCGTGATGTGGGGGTGGTTTGCTGCAGGAAGGACTGGTGCACTTCACAAAATAGATGACATCATGAGGAAAGAAAATGATGTGGATATATTGAAGAAACATCTCAAGACATCAGTCAGGAAGTTAAAGCTTGGTCGCAAATGCGTCTTCCAAATGGACAATGACCCCAAGCATACTTCCAAAGTTGTGGCAAAATGGCTTAAGGAAAACAAAGTCAAGGTAATCGAGTGGCCATCACAAAGCCCTGACATCAATCCTATAGAAAATATGTGGGCAGAACTGAAAAAGCGTGTGCGAACAAGGAGGCCTACAAACCTGATTCAGTTACACCAGCTCTGTCAGGAGGAATGGGCCAAAATTCACCCAATTTATTGTGGGAAGTTTGTGGAAGGCTACTCGAAACGTTTGACCCAAGTTAAACACTGCTAAAAGCAATGCTACCAAATACTAATTGAGTGTATGTTAACTTCTGACCCACTGGGAATGTGATGAAAGAAATAAAAGCTGAAATAAATAATGCTCTACTATTACTCTGACATTTCACATTCTTAAAATAAAGTGATGATCCTAATTGATCTAAGACGGATTTTTTACTTGGTTTAATTGTCAGGAAATGTGAAAAACTGAGTTTAAATGTATTTGGATAAGGTGTATGTAAACTTTCGACTTCAACTGTACCTGTAAATACACTACCGTTCAAAAGTTTGGGGTCACTTAGAAATGTCCTTGTTTTTGAAAGAAAAGCGGGATGCTGGCCTAGACAAAGTTGCAAAGAAAAAGCCATATCTCAGACTGGCCAATAAAAATAAAAGATAGTAAAAGAACACAGACACTGGACAGAGGAACTCTGCCTAGAAGGCTAGCATCCCGGAGTCACCTCTTCACCGTTGAGACTGGTGTTTTGCGGGTACTATTTAATGAAGCTGCCAGTTGAGGACTTGTGAGGCGTGTGTTTCTCAAACTAGACACTCTAATGTACTTGTCCTCTTGCTCAGTTGTGCACCGGGGCCCACTCCTCTTTCTATTCTGCTTAGAGACAGTTTGCGCTGTTCTGTGAAGGGAGTAGTACACAGCGTTGTACAAGATCTTCAGTTTCTTGGCAATTTCTCACATGGAATACTCCTGATACTCAACTCGTCTAAAGAAGGCCAGTTTTATTGCTTCTTTAATCAGGACAACAGTTTTCAGCTGTGCTAACATATTTGCAAAAGGGTTTTCTAATGATCAATTAGCCTTTTAAAATGATAAACTTGGATTAGCTAACACAACGTGCCATTGGAACACAGGAGTGATGGTTGCTGATAATGGGCCTCTGTACGCCTTTGTAGATATTCCATAAAAAATCTGCCGTTTCCAGCTACAATTGTCATTTACAACATTAACAATGTTTACACACTATTTCTGATGAATTTGAGGTTATTTTAATGGACAAAAAATGTGCTTTTCTTTCAAAAACAAGGAAATTTCTAAGTGACCCCAAACTTTTGAACGGTAGTGTACATACATACATACATACATACATACATACATACATACATACAGTCACACACACACACTATCACTCTCTGCCACAGACACACACACACACACACACACACACACACACACACACACACACACACACACACACACACACACACACACACACACACACACACACACACACACACACACACACACGCGCATACACACACACACACACACACACACACACACACACACACACACACACACACACACACACACACACACACACACACACACACACACACACACATCTCCTGCAAACCACAAAGCCCAGAGGGGGATGTTTGTATGCATTAAAAGGGACAGTGAGGGAGAGACAGTGATGCCCATATCCTTGACCCTTCATTCCCAAACCCCCCATCCTGCTGATTTCTCTGCTATGGATCTGACACCTCAGCGCCTGAGGCTTCTTACCGCATCACTCACATGACTGGCACAGTAGCCCTGCCGCAGCAGAGCCTGCCAGTTCAGCTACCCTACGCTTTGATCTACAGATGAAGGATCTTCATTTGATCACTCTTTTGTTGCTGAGAATGTTTCTGTAAAGCAAGAAATGCAAACTTGTAGTGTATTTGAGTTTTAAAAAGGCTAGTAAAGTTAGTATTTTCCACTTTTAACATTTCAGACTTGATTTGCCCTAACGGAAAATGTATCAACCCCTACAAAAATGTATAATAACCCCTACAAAAATGTATATTAATTATAATTCACATAATTCACATTCACAAACGGGCTCAAATTATGATCCTACATCGGTAGCCAAGCACAAGTTAGCCGGTCTTTCCGAGCACTGGCTAGCGGCAAATTTTTGTCCTCCTTTTTAGCAACGCTTGACTTTGAAGTGGGGAGCCACCGGGAAGGGGTCTGAGTGGCTATCAGAGAGGACCTTACACCTTGGAAGGCCCGGGGAATAAGAGCACAACTGACTGGGGAGTGTTTGCTGTAAGATGAAAAAGATTATACCATGCTATTTCTTAAAGACACACTGAGAATGTTTACATGGACAGTAATAATTCGATATTAAACTGCTTATGGTTGTAGGCAGATTATGCAATAGTCCTGTAAACACCTTACTTTGCTTATCTTAAATGGCATGAGGTCAAAATCAAAGAAAGCATACGCTGATTAAAACTGGTTTTCTGACTGGTTGCATCACTGCCTGGTACGGCAACTGGTCGGCCTCCGACCGCAAGGCACTACAGAGGGTAGTGCGTACGGCCCAGTACATCACTGGGGCTAAGCTGCCTGCCATCCAGGACCCCTACACCAGGCGGTGTCAGAGGAAGGCCCTAAAAACTGTCAAAGACCCCAGTCACCCCAGTCATAGACTGTTCTCTCTGCTACCGCATGGCAAGCGGTACCGGAGCGCCAAGTGTAGGACCAAAAAGCTTCTCAACAGCTTTTACTCCCATGCAATAAGACTCCTGGACAGGTAATCAAATGGCTACCCAGACTATTTGCATTGTGTCCCGCCACCCCTTACCAACCAATCCCCTCTTTTACGCTGCTGCTACTCTCTGTTTATCATATATGCATAGCCACTTTATTAACATGACCTACATGTACATATCACCTCAATTAGCCTGACTAACCGGTGCCCCAACACATTGACTCTGTACCGGTACCACCTGTATATAGCCTCACTACTGTTATTTTCACTGTCATTTTACTTTTTTCTTTTCTTAAAAACACATCTATTATTTACCTAATACCTATTTTTTACTTAAAAATTGCACTGTTGGTTAGGGCTTGTAAGTAAGCATTTCTCTGTAAGGTCCACACCTGTTGTTTTCGACGCACATGAATAAACTTTGATTTGATACTTCTTTCGAGTTATTAGGACATGTAAACACCTTAAATCGGGTATATATGATCTGCACATGTTCTAGCATCAGCCGAACAAGCCTCCCTCTTTAGCATGAGTCAATTGACTTTGGAACAACTGAATGTATGTGTCTTAGAAGTAGTATATACAAACAGTATAAGTCTTAAATCAGGATCAAATATGCTTCCCAAAAATGACATGGTAGAACGTTTATTTTGATTGGCAATTTTCTGCATTTACCAGTGTCATCAGGTAGCCTGACTTCAGATGTGTCCACGGAAACATTATTAGGGAAATCATTCTTCTTGCAAAGCATATAAACGTTTTAATCTAACTATTGTATTCATCTGATTATGCACAATAATCACATTATTGTGTGCATGTAACCATACTCACTGCAGAGCAAGCAGTAGGGCTGTCAAAGGTGCAACAGTGCACTGTGATATCAGAGCAGAGGGGGTTGAGCTAGAGGAGCTAATGCTGATTACAGTGCAACTGAATCGAAGTTCATTGTGCAAACACATCGATGGTGACTGAGAGGGCACTGGTATTATATCTCTGGTAGGTGTAATTACAGTGTCTTGTTCCCTTTGATAATGCGTTAAACAGGTCCTGAAACAGATGGGAGTCCTGTGTTTGTTTGTGTGTGTGTGTGTGTGTGTGTGTGTGTGTGTGTGTGTGTGTGTGTGTGTGTGTGTGTGTGTGTGTGTGTGTGTGTGTGTGTGTGTGTGTGTGTGTGTGTGTGTGTGTGTGTGTGTGTGTGGGTGTGTGTGTGTGGGTGTGGGTGTGTGTGTGGAGTTCTTACCTTTGCTCTGGGGGTGAAGAGGGAGACAGTGTATGTTCCGCAGTCACAGGTCAGTCTCAGAGTCTCAGAGTAGGAAAGCCCTGAAGCCTGCCAAAAACACAAACTCAGTCAGCACTCTACGCTCTCTTTCTCACCACAGTCCATGAATAATAAACGTCATATTTATAGAGGGCCAGGCCTGTAAAACACAATAAAACCCAGAGTATAAAATGGCCACATGGATAGATCTATTCCACAGGCCAGGAGGGACAGTTAAAATGTAAAGAGCATCAACACTACAGTTTGAGAGACTAGAGCAAGTAGTAAGCTGTTTATCACCGAGCAGAGTGGTCAGTTCTCAGCTCACTCAGCTCCAACAAAATTCCAGGCGCTACGTGTGACCTTGAGCACTGCGGCAGAATACTGAGAGGGGGAAATAAGAAAGGACAATATGCTGGGAGTGGATGACAAGATGTATACACAATGTAGCTACTGGGTCTGATTCAGTCTCTCTCTCTCACTTGGCAGGCATGGTAAAATACACAGACTATCAATAGCCAGCACTTGCTCTGCAGAATGAATGATAGCACTCCATGAACAGGTGTGTGCAGCAGGCGTCTAGTCTACAGGCTGATCTACAGCCCCAATCATATAAATCAAATCAAATAAACATGGCCCGGGTCTCCTCTCCCTATAAGATGATATCCCAGCCAATACCTTACATTTCCATGTAATGATGAGCAATGGCATCTCCAGTTTCCTTTTATCATTTGGAGGGCTGTTCTACAATAGCGGCAGAAGGGAAACAGCCTTGGCGGTGCCAACAAACAATTTCAATATAGCCGTTGGGGCATTTATATTTGTTAGGGATCCCCA
Organism: Salvelinus alpinus; assembly: GCF_045679555.1. Classification (NCBI taxonomy): domain Eukaryota; kingdom Metazoa; phylum Chordata; class Actinopteri; order Salmoniformes; family Salmonidae; genus Salvelinus; species Salvelinus alpinus. The sequence continues at coordinate 20,675,468 of NC_092094.1, read as the reverse complement.
TTAGATGATGCCAAGTCAGAAGCTACTCTTCCTGCGGTCCAAACACTTTAAGGCACTTACATCACACATAAAACAAAATATAAAACAGTACATCATATAACATTATTACACCACTACATATCCACAATATAAAATGTATAATACCGCCATACAACAATATTGTGCAGAGCTGTTGTGAAGGAAGTTGTCAAGGAAGTGAGTTTGTGTTTATAAAGAAAGTACCGCCCTCACCTACAGTCAATCAGTCATGTCAATTTCATCATAGCGATTGCTGGTTTTTGCTACTGCATTTCAAGAAACTTTCAAAGTAAAGTTTCTGGATTGACTGACCTTCATGTCTTAAAGTAATGATGGACTGTCGTTTCCCCTTGCTTATTTGAGCAGTTTTTTCCATAATATGGACTTGGTCTTTTACTAAATAGGGCTATCTTCTGTATACCACCCCTACCTTGTCACAACACAACTGATTGGGTCAAACACATTAAGAAGAAAATAAATTCCACAAATTAACTTTTAACAAGGCTATACCTGCTAATTGAAATGCATTCCAGGTGACTACCTCATGAAGCTGGTTGAGAGAATGCCAAGAGTGTGCAAAGCTGCCATCAAGGTAAAGGGTGGCTACTTTGAAGAATCTCAAATATAAGATACAGTTGAAGTCAGAAGTTTACATACATCTTAGCCAAATACATTTAAACTCAGTTTTTCACAATTCCTGACAATTAATCCAGGTAAAAATTCCCTGTTTTAGGTCAGTTAGGATCACCACTTTATTTTAAGAATGTGAAATGTCAGAATAATAGTAGAGAGTGATTTATTTCAGATTTAATTTCTTTCAACACATTCCCAGTGGGTCAGAAGTTTACATACACTCAATTAGTATTTTGTAGCATTGCCTTTAAATTGTTTAACTTGGGTCAAACGTTTTGGGTAGCCTTCCACAAGCTTCCCACAATAAGTTGGGTGAATTTTGGCTCATTCCTTCTGACAGAGCTGGTGTAACTGAGTCAGGTTGTTACGGCAGATTTCCTCCTCTTCGTACCAGGGATCGGACCAAGACGCAGCGCAGTTAGTGTTCATCATGTTTAATAACGACAAAACCGTGAACACTACAAAATACAAAATAACAAATGTGGCAAAACCAAAACAGTCCTATCTGGTGCATAGAACACAAAGACAGAAGACAACCACCCATAAACCCCAACACAAAACAGGATACCTAAATATGGTTCCCAATCAGAGACAATGACTAACACCTGCCTCTGATTGAGAACCATATCAGGCCAAACATAGAAACGTGAAAACTAGACACACAACATAGAATGCCCACTCAGCTCACGTCCTGACCAACACTAAAACAAAGAAAACACAAAAGAACTATGGTCAGAACGTGACAGTACCCCCCCCCCCCAAGGTGCGGACTCCGGACGCAAAACCTGAACCTATAGGGGAGGGTCTGGGTGGGCATTTGTCCACGGTCGTGGCTCTGGCGCAGGACGTGGACCCCACTCCACCATAGTCTTTGTCCGCTTTAGTGTCCTCCTTTGAGCGGCGACCCTCGCCGCCGACCCTGGCCTGGGAACCCTACTAAATGGGCCCACAGGACTGAGGGACACTTCTGGACTGAAAGACGCCTCTGGACTGAAGAAGCAGCTCCGGACTGAGGGGCAGCTCCGAACTGAGGGGCAGCTCAGGACTGAGGGGCAGCTCATGACTAAGGGGCAGCTCATGACTGAGGGGTAGCTCATGACTGAGAGGTAGCTCATGACTGAGAGGTAGCTCATGACTGAGAGGTAGCTCATGGCTGAGGGCAGCTCCGGACTGAAGGGCAGCTCCGGACTGAAGGGCAGCTCCGGACTGAAGGGCAGCTCCGGACTGAAGGGCAGCTCCGGACTGAAGGGCAGCTCCGGACTGAAGGGCAGCTCCGGACTGAATGGCAGCTCCGGACTGAATGGCAGCTCCGGACTGAATGGCAGCTCATGACTGAAGGGCAGCTCATGACTAGAGGGCAGCTCATGACTGAAAGCCAGCTCATGGCTGAGGGCAGCTCCGGACTGAAGGGCAGCTCCGGACTGAAGGGCAGCTCCGGACTGAAGGGCAGCTCCGGACTGAATGGCAGCTCCGGACTGAAGGGCAGCTCCGGACTGAAGGGCAGCTCCGGACTGAATGGCAGCTCCGGACTGAATGGCAGCTCCGGACTGAAGGGGAGCTCATGACTGAAGGGCAGCTCATGACTAGAGGGCAGCTCATGACTGAAAGCCAGCTCATGGCTGAGGGCAGCTCCGGAGTGAAGGGCAGCTCCGGACTGAAGGGCAGCTCCGGACTGAAGGGCAGCTCCGGACTGAATGGCAGCTCCGGACTGAAGGGCAGCTCCGGACTGAAGGGCAGCTCCGGACTGAAGGGCAGCTCCGGACTGAATGGCAGCTCCGGACTGAAGGGGAGCTCATGACTGAAGGGCAGCTCATGACTGAAGGGCAGCTCATGACTGAAGGGCAGCTCATGACTGAAGGGCAGCTCATGACTGAAGGGCAGCTCATGACTGGAGGGCAGCTCATGACTGGAGGACAGCTCATGACTGCAGGGCAGCTCCTGACTGGCGGGCGGCTCTGGCAGCTCCTGACTGGCGGGCGGCTCTGGCAGCTCCTGACTGGCGGGCGGCTCTGGCAGCTCCTGACCGGCGGGCGGCACTGGCAGGCGGCTCTGGGGGCTCCTGACTGACGGACGGCTCTAGCGGCTCAGGACAGACGGGCGGCTCAGATGGCGCTGGACAGACGGGCGGCTCAGATGGCGCTGGGCAGATGGGCAGCTCAGACGGCGCTGGGCAGACGGGCAGCTCAGATGGCGCTGGACAGACGGGCGGCTCAGATGGCGCTGGGCAGATGGGCAGCTCAGACGGCGCTGGGCAGACGGGCAGCTCAGACGGCGCTGGGCAGACGGGCAGCTCAAATGGCGCTGGGCAGACGGGCAGCGCAGGCGGCGCTGGGCAGACGGCAGACTCTGACCTGCTGAGGCGCACAGTAGGCCTGGTGCGTGGTGCCGGAACTGGTGGTACCGGGCTAAGGACACGCACCTCAAGGCTAGTGCGGGGAGCAGCAACAGGAAGTACAGGGCTCTGGAGACGCACAGGAGGCTTGGTGCGTGGTGCCGGAACTGGTGGTACCGGGCTGGAGACATGCACCACAGGGCGAGTGCGTGGAGGAGGAACAGGGCTCTGGAGACGCACAGGAAGCCTGGTGCGTGGTGTTGGCACTGGTGGTACTGGGCTGGTGCGAGGAGGTGGCACCGGATATACCGGACTGTGAAGGCGTACTGGAGCTCTTGAGCACCGAGCCTGCCCAACCTTACCTGGCTGAATACTCCCCTTAGCCCGGCCAGTGCGGCGAGGTGGAATAACCCGCACTGGGCTGTGCTGGTGAACGGGGGACACCATGCGTAAGGCTGGTGCCATGTACACCGGCCAAAGGAGACGCACTGGAGACCAGATGCGTTGAGCCGGCTTCATGGCACCTGGCTCGATGCCCACTCTAGCCCGGCCGATACGAGGAGCTGGGATGTACCGCACCGGGCTATGCACACGTACAGGAGACACCGTGCGCTCTTCCGCATAACACAGTGTCTGCCCGTACTCTTGCTCTCCACGGTAAGCACGGGAAGTTAGAGTAGGTCTCCTACCTGACTTCGCCACACTCCCCGTGTCCCTCCCCCCAAGAAATTTTTGGGGCTGCCTCTCTGGCTTCCAGCCACGCTTCCGTGCTGCCTCCTCATACCACCGCCTCTCGGCTTTAGCTGCCTCCAGCTCTTCACGAGGGCGGCGATATTCTCCAGCTTGACCCCAGGGTCCCTTACCGTCCAGAATTTCCTCCCATGTCCAGGAGTCCTGTGTACTTGGCCACTGCTGCTGCTGTCCCTTACCACGCTGATTGGTCCGGTTTTGGTGGGTGGTTCTGTAACGGCAGATTTCCTCCTCTTTGTCTGAAGAGGTGGTGTAGCAGGGATCGGACCAAGACGCAGCGTAGTTAGTGTTCATCATGTTTAATAACGACACAACCGTGAACACTACAAAATACAAAATAACAAATGTGGCAAAACCAAAACAGTCCTATCTGGTGCATAGAATACAAAGACAGAAGACAACCACCCATAAACCCCAACACAAAACAGGATACCTAAATATGGTTCCCAATCAGAGACAATGACTAAAACCTGCTTCTGATTGAGAACCATATCAGGCCAAACATAGAAACGTGAAAACTAGACACACAACATAGAATGCCCACTCAGCTCACGTCCTGCCAACACTAAAACAAAGAAAACACAAAAGAACTATGGTCAGAACGTGACACAGGTTAGTATTCCTCCTTGCTCGCACACAATTTTTCAGTTCTGGGGTCAGGGCTTTGTGATGGCCACTCCAATACCTTCACTTTGTTGTCCTTAAGCCTTTTTGCAACAACTGTGGAAGTATGCTTGGGGTCATTGTCCATTTGGAAGACACATTTGCGACCGAGCTTTAACTTCCTGACTGATGTCTTGAAATGTTGCTTCAATATATCCACATAATTTTCCCGCCTCATGATGCCATCTATTGTGTGAAGTGCACCAGTCCCTCACCAGTCCCTGCAGCAAAGCACCCCCACAACATGATGCTGCCACCCCGGTGCTTCACAGTTGGGATGGAGTTCTTTGGCTTGCTAGCCTCCCCCTTTTTCCTCCAAACATAACGATGGTCATTATGGCCAAACAATTCTATTTTTGTTTCATCAGACCAGAGGACATTTCTCCAAAAAGTACGATCTTTGTCCCCATGTGCAGTTGCAAACCGTAGTCTGGCTTTTTTATGGCGGATTTTGAGCAGCGGCTTCTTCCTTGCTGAGCTGCTTTTCAGGTTATGTCGATATAAGACTCGTTTTACTGTGGATATAGATAGTTTTGTGCCTGTTTCCTCCAGCATCTTCACACGGTCCTTTGCTGTTGTTCTGGGATTGATTTACACTTGTCGCACCAAAGTACGTTCATCTCTAGGAAACAGAACGTGTCTCCTTCCTGAGCGGTATGACGGCTGGGTGGTCCCATGGTGTTTATACTTGCGTACTATTGTTTGTACAGATGAACATGGTACCTTCAGGCGTTTGGAAATTGCTCCCAAGGATGAACCAGACTTGGCCGAGGTCTTGGCCGATTTCTTTTGATTTTCCCATGATGTCAAGCAAAGAGGCACTGAGTTTGAAGGTAGGCCTTGAAATACACCCACAGGTACACCTCCAATTGACCCAAATTATGTCAATTAGCCTATCAGAAGCTTCTAAAGGCATGACGACATTTCCTGGAATTTTCCAAGTTGTTTAAAGGCACAGTCAACTTAGTGTATGTAAACTTCTGACCCACTGGAATTGTGATACAGTGAATTATAAGTGAAATAATCTCTCTGTAAACAATTGTTGGAAAAATTACTTGTGTCATGCACAAGGTAGATGTCCTAACCGACTTGCCAAAACTATAGTTTGTTAACAAGAAATTTGTGGAGTGGTTGAAAAACGAGTTTTAATAACTCCAACCTAAGTGTATGTAAACTTCCGACTTCAACTGTATATTTCAATTTGTTTAACACTTTTTTGGTTACTACATGATTCCATATGTGTTATTTCATACTTCTAATGCAGTCACTATTATTCTAAAATGTAGAAAATTGTAAAATTAAAGAAAAACCTTGGAATGAGTAAGTGTATACAAACTTTTGACTGGTACTATACAGTATATATTTGCTACTGCTCAACAACAAAAAATCTCAGTCAACCAACAGCCTATCGACCAAACAATCGACCAGTCGACTAATTAGGGTCAGCACTAGAGAGCAAGAGAGTCTGCATAACAAAACAGTTATGTCTGTCCCATTAGTGACCCAAATGAATGTTGGCTTCAATGACAGTACCTAATAAGACTTATGTAATTACTCGCAATTATTTAAGCAGCCCATTTCCTCCTCAGAGAGTGTGGACAGCCACTGGACCTCCAGCTATAAACACAAGCCAAGGAAAATGATGGCCATCAGCACATGTTTAAGAAACTGCTAGAGCAACATTCCCACACTGGGCCGGAGTAGTATAGTGTGCTCCCCTGTGTGTGTGACTAGAGGAGATGGATGACGTGGGGATGGGATGGTCAGCCTTCTGAGGAGATATGCTGAGGAGATGTTACTATATAAACCGTCTCAATCAGTATGTGTTATAAACAGGCCTGCTGTAATTTGGCCCTGGTCGTGATCGCTCACCCTCAGTATTATTTTAACTGTCTGTGGGCCTCTTTCAGTGTGTGTGTGTGTGTGTGTGTGTGTGTGTGTGAGGTTTTTCCAAGCAAGCCGATGATAACTGGGCATCTTGAGAGACGTACTACACATGCTCCATTACACTGGGTGAACTATGGGAAATAGAACTTCCTCCTCCTGCTGCAGCTGCTGCTGCCTTAACTGAAACCAGGCCTGTGTGATGTGTGTCAGTGTGTGTCAGCCCCACTCCACCAAGCTTCAAGGCCAGCCGTGAGATAAAAGTCTGAGGTAACCTTTGAGAAGCAGCCAGACCAAAACACACTGCGTGTCTCCCTCTGTTCATAGAAGCAGCCAGACCAAAACACACTGCATGTCTTCCTCTGTTCATAGAAGCAGCCAGACCAAAACACACTGCATGTCTTCCTCTGTTCATAGAAGCAGCCAGACCAAAACACACTGCGTGTCTCCCTCTGTTCATAGAAGCAGCCAGACCAAAACACACTGCATGTCTTCCTCTGTTCATAGAAGCAGCCAGACCAAAACACACTGCATGTCTTCCTCTGTTCATAGAAGCAGCCAGACCAAAACACACTGCGTGTCTTCCTCTGTTCATAGAAGCAGCCAGACCAAAACACACTGCATGTCTTCCTCTGTTCATAGAAGCAGCCAGACCAAAACACACTGCGTGTCTCCCTCTGTTCATAGAAGCAGCCAGACCAAAACACACTGTGTGTCTACCTCTGTTCAAGAGAGAGTGAGACAAATCAAGTATTCACACAAAAGGGCCGGAGCCGGGAGTGGGAAATGCTCTGGAGCAGCGGTCTGCCGTAGAAAGGGCTGTGATCTTGCTAGCAGTGGAGAGCCGTGGAGACTCACTGGAGACTGGAGGGAGAGTAGTCGTGTTCTAATAAGAAAGCTGGAAGGAGGTGTTGATAGGCCCATGGCGTGCTGTTGGCTGTATTGGTGTATCATTAGCTCCAGGGGAAAGAGGTGCGGTAGGCAGCTGCCCCTGTCACAGAGCCCCTCCAGCTGTGAGGGTGGCAGAGGGATGTCACTGTGGCACAGGAGGGCACAGGGCAGTCAGCTGGGCCTCTAACTAAGGCCTGGGACAAACACACACACGCACGCATGCACGCACACACACACACACACACACACACACACACACGCACACACATGCGCACAGGCCCAAACTCCTTTCCAGTCCCAAACCCGGCCTGCCAGGGGACAGTGAAATTGAAAAGGGATATGGAACGAAGTACATCTGGATGAGATGAGGGGATGATTACTTAATTTCAAAGCGCTGAGATGCTATTGATCACTCTCAGAATAAGCCCTCTGGTTAGAACAAAATGTCTCCATGCCCTGCAGGGCTGGATGTGTATGAAATATATCCGGGCTCCAATGGCTGTCTGGACTGCTTGGCAAGGTGGTGGTTTACTAGAGGGCTTTCACCACAGTGGGTTAATACAGCATGAAGACAGGACTCTAGGTTCTTGCTCTCATCCTTATGTAGGGAGCCTTGGGTTCAACAGCTGTTCTTCCTCATCTCTCTTTTCCAATACAGCCTTATACATTTCGCTGTTCTCATCTTCAGGGCCCAGTGGTGTTCTCTCTCCAGGGTCTCTGAGTTTTCTGAGGCCAGGGCTCCTCTGCTGTTCTCCCTGCTTAATCCTGCTCCGAGTACAGCAGGGTAACTTCAGTCCACAAATCCCCAACAGCTGCATTGGTGCTGTGGCCCCTCCAGCCATCCAGCCCCTCCCACTCTAACCACATCCCCACCTCTCCTCACTCAGAGTCCTAGTGGAGGATGGAGTTACACCACAGGGCATGACGCCACCGCCCAGGAATGCAATGAGGAAGGAGCCGTGGCTGATCCCATATCACGGTACACCGTGAGGGAGAGGCAATGGGAGGATGGATCCCATGATCCATGAGCCACGATCAGTAAAACCAACGTACTCCCTTGTTAATGGAGCTCCATGCCAATAAGACTCCATGACTTGTCACACCCTGATCGGTTTCACCTGTCCTCATTATTGTCTCCACCCCCACCAGGTGTCGCTTGTTTTCCCCAGTGTATTTATCCCTGTGTTTCCTGTCTCTCTGTGCCAGCTCGTCTTGTATGTCTCCAAGTCAACCAGCATTTTTCCCATTCTCCTGCTTTTTGCATTCTCCTTTTTCTAGTCCTCCCGGTTTTGACCCTTGCCTGTTTCTGCCTGACCATTCTGCCTGCCTTGACCACGAGCCTGTCTGCCACTCTGTACCTCCTGGACTCTGATCTGGTTTTGACCATTTTGCCTGTCCACGACCACTCTCTTGCCCCCCTTCGGATTAATAAACATTGTAAGACTCCAACCTCTGCCTCCTGTCTGCATCTGGGTCTCGCCTTGTGCCTTGAAATGACTTGTGTCAGGTACTTATCAGAGTAGAATGGACGCATAATCGAAGACTGGGGGGTTTGGAACTGCTCTGATTACAGTGTAATGTGTGGTGAAATCACGGAGTGCTACCTCATATCTGTCAGAAGGCCAGGCACTGTAGCTGTGCTGATTTATGTAAAACACGTCTGGAGATCTCTGCTCAATGGAGCATTAGAAGCTGGAACAGAAATCAATGAGCAGCCTTAACTATGCTGTTACATTCTACATGGGAGGCAATGGCAATCATAGACAGGGAGTGCACTACACCATTGTTCACATTTCCAATAAATGTGATGATCAATATTCAGAAATAACTTTGGTTATAACTACAGAACTTTCATCACGCATACCTGTCCCCTATTCCCACTGATTAGTATTTGTATATACTGTATGTGTCCTTTGGTTTCCATGGTCTTGTCGATTATTGTTACAATGAACCTTTGGTGCGTGTGAGTACCTGTGCTGTGTGTTTTGGGCTTTCGTGCCCTTGTGGATTGCGCAGATGGTTATGGGTCTTGTCCCGTGTGATAATCATTGTGCGCTAGTGTTATTTATTCAAGGTACTCCTTGCTCTTTTTTGTTACGTGTTTGTTTGGTCTTCGTCCCCGTGCCCTTACACGGCACCCCGTAATTTGGGCATAATGAAAAACTATTACGCATTCCTGCGTCTGTCTCCCGATCCTTCATGCCAACGTAACAACACGCTTACTAATAAAAACATAATAATGAGATGCAGCCATTTGCTGTTAATGAGGAGAGCGAAAATCTGTTTTTTCGGGTGGGAATCTAAAAGAATTACAAATAGGAATATATTTCCTATTTATTTTATTTTCCCAACCATTGGAGAATAAATTCCACACCTTTTCTGGCTGTGATGGGTTCAAAATTCCTGAAGTAGCCATACAACAAATTGTACTGTGGAGGTTTGGAAGTTTTTTGGTTGATTGTGTTTTATGGATTTACTGAATTATCATGTGACTTGTTTGTTCTCAGTTGATCATTTTGAATGAGACCCTGGTCTCAATTGGGCTCCCCTGAATAAATAAAAGTAAAAAATAATAACAAAAATACGATGTGCATCTCTCATGTAATTGGGCCTATAGTAGCCTAGTAAATAGAAAGGCTATGTATTTCAAGTTTTGCTGTATGCAATCCCATAGGCAGCGCAGTTCATAGGTGAACATCAAGAAAGTTGATATTTTACTTTGAAGTAGCCTATATAAATTCAGCAAAAAAATAAAATAAACGTCCTCTCACTGTCAATTGCGTTTATTTTAAGCAAACTTAACATGTGTAAATATTTGTATGAACATTGTCACGCCCTGACCTTAGAGATCCTTTTTATGTCTCTATTTTGGTTTGGTCAGGGTGTGAGTTGGGGTGGGTATTCTATGTTCTATTATTTGTATTTCTATGTTTTGGCCGGGTAGGGTTCTCAATCAGGGACAGCCGTCTATCATTGCATTGTCTCTGATTGAGAACCATACTTAGGTAGCCCTTTTTCCCACCTGTCTTTGTGGGAAGTTGACTTTGTTTATGGCACTTAGCCTTTGGCTTCACGGTTTGTTTTGTAGTGTTTATTGTTTTGTTCTGCGTTTTTTCTAATAAAAAGAAAATGTACGCTCACCAGGCTGCACCTTGGTCCAGTTCTTTCAACGGCCGTGACAAACATAACAAGATTCCACAACTGAGACATAAACTGAACAAGTTCCACAGACATGTGACTAACAGAAATTGAATAATGTGTCCCTGAACAAAGGGGGGGGGGGGGGGGGTCAAAATCAAAAGTAACAGTAGGTATCTGGTGTGGCCACCAGCTGCATTAAGTACTGCAGTGCATCTCCTCCTCGTGGACTGCACCAGATTTGCCAGTACTTGCTGTGAGATGTTACCCAACTCTTCCACCAAGGCACCTGCAAGTTCCCGGACATTTCTGGGGGGAGCCCTCACCTTCCGATCCAACAGGTCCCAGACGTGCACAATGGGATTGAGATCCGGGCTCTTCGCTGGTCATGGCAGAACACTGACATTCCTGTCTTGCAGGAAATCAAATACAGAACGAACAGTATGGCTGGTGGCATTGTCATGCTGGAGGGTCATGTCAGGATGAGCCTGCAGGAAGTTTACCACATGAGGGAGGAGGATGTCTTCCCTGTAACGCACAGCGTTGAGATTGCCTGCAATGACAACAAGCTCAGTCCGATGATGCTGTGACACACCGCCCCATACCATGATGGACCCTCCACCTCCAAATTGATCCCGCTCCAGAATACAGGCCTCGGTGTAACGCTCATTCCTTCGACGATAAACGCGAATCTGACCATTCCTCCTGGTGAGACAAAACCGCGACTCGTCAGTGAAGAGCACTTTTTGCCAGTCCTGTCTGGTCCAGCGACGGTGGGTTTGTGCCCATGGGCACAACAGGCCTACAAGCCCTCAGTCCAGCCTCTCTCAGCCTATTGCGGACAGTCTGAGCACTGTGGAGGGATTGTGCATTCCTGGTGTAACTCGGGCAGTTGCTGTTGCCCTCCTGTACCTGTCCCGCAGGTGTGATGTTCGGATGTACCGATCCTGTGCAGGTGTTGTTACACGTGGTCTGCCGCTGCGAGGACAATCAGCTGTCCGTCCTGTCTGCTTGTAGCGCTGTCTTAGGCACTCACAGTACGGACATTGCAATTTATTGCCCTGGCCACATCTGCAGTCCTCATACCTCCTTGCAGCATGCCTAAGGCACGTTCATGCAGATGAGGAGGGACCCTGGGCATCTTTCTTTTGGTGTCTTTCAGAGTCAGTAGAAAGGCCTCTTTAGTGTCCTAAGTTTTCATAACTGTGACCTTAATTGCCTACCATTGGTAAGCTGTTAGTGTCTTAACGAACGTTCCACAGGTGCATGTTCATTAATTGTTTATGGTTCAATGAACAAGCATGGGAAACAGTGTTTAAACCCTTTACAATGAAGATCTGTGAAGTTATTTGGATTTTTACGATTTATCTTTGAAAGACAGGGTCTTGAAAAAGGGACGTTTATTTTTTTGCTGAGTTTGCGCTACCACTGTCTAAAGCCTACTGTAATTTCTATTTGATTTGAGTAGCTTAGACAATGTTTCAGTCCATCATATTTAGGTTGGGTGAAAAGTCGATGCAAAACATTGTTGAATTCAATCGTTCTGCTCACAGGTCCAAAACAATGTGACATTGTTTTCTCTTTCAGAAACTGTCACAATCCTTTGCCAATAAGCATACATTACTGCAAAAGATGAAAACATTCTACCAACACAGTAAATAGAACTGTAGCTTATGTAAAATATTGAAATGTATGGACAGGCTATTGCTGTGCGATAGGAGCGTGACGTCATCAGAGCCTATACCAAGGCAGGACATAGAAACACAATCTATTGATGAACTAAATATTGAAAAACAATTAATATTTTGCATAGAAGTGAGGGCTGTAGCATTTAGACTACTTTTAAATTGTTTCAAATATACAATCAATCTTACAGAATGTGCTGAAAGGCACTCGCTATAGGCAGCATGCATATTTAGTTTGAAAAAGTCACTGCAAAATATCACAACATTTTGCCCACACCTCCACAGAAATGTAAACATATTTACCATTGCTCTTCCTTTTAGAAACTGCAGTTGTCTAATTCAAAAATTTCCAAATTATACAGCAAATAAAGGCTGTTATTGTCACCATAAAGAGGGAATGGAGTGCATTTCCCAGAATGCTCGTTCACGCACACAATTTTAAGACAGTTATTTATAACGGGAAAAGTTAAATGTATGGCGTGAGACAAGTTAATAAAGCTCAATATTTGTATAACATTTTTCAGAAATGCCGCACACAGATATTTTGTGTGAAATGTACACAACGTTTATAAATGAGGCCCCTGGTCAGTGCATTCATGTGTAGGTTCATGTGTTGTACTATGAGTTGTACAGTCCATCACAGGAGGTAGGTGGCACCTTAATTGGGGACAATGGGCTCGTGGTAATGACTGGAGCGGAATCAGTCGAATGTTATAAAATACATCAACACATGATTTCCAGATGTTTGATGCCACTCCATCTGCGCCATTCCGGCCATTATCATGAGCCGTTCTCCTCTCAGCAGCCTCCACTGGTCAGTCCATGCAGTATATCAGTGAACTAGCCTATAACTCAGAGCTCAAGAGTTGTACAGAGAGCTTCTCTCCAGCTCTGGTCTGTCTAATCCCCAACCTTGTTGTCTCACCATGGCATCAGCTGGAGAAGTACTAGAATAAGGAGGACATTATTTATCTCTTCAAAGCCTTGCCATGAACTGGAATGGTCTTTGTAAATAACCACTCTATGCTATTTTACTACTGTAGCTCAGGGGCTCAAAGTAAAGCAAATGTTGCAAATGTCTCCTGAATAGGCCATCTGAGCACACACCGAGCCACATGAACTACGGCCCTGGCTGACAATGTCATGAAAATGAAGCCCGCACATCAATGAGGCAGAAGGCCGTGTGGTGTTATGATTCTGAACGGTCAGATAGCTAGCAACAGTGACAAGAATCTGCCATGTAGGGAATCATAGGTGGCTCATTTCAGCTCGTTGTATCTTGTCATGTCTAGGGTTGCAAAGCTACCGGGAATTTACCAAAGTCACAGGAATCTTCAGTAATTTGGGTAATTAACAGAAAATCTATTTTTTATATCTGTGCCCATATTGTCCATTAGTTTCTAGTAGAGGAAGGCTACTATGATCAGGTCCTTTTTTTGCTCACGTTAAGGGAGAGGTTGTTATCCTGGCACCACACTGCCAGGTCTCTGACCTCGTCCCTATAGGCTGTCTCATCGTTGTCGCTGATCACTGTTGTGTCGTCGGAAAACTTAATGATGGTGTTGGAGTCGTGCTTGGCCAACACGGGTGTACAGGGAGTACTGGAGGGGACTAAGCATGCACCCGTGAGGGGGCCCCGTGTTGATGATCAGCGTGGCAGATGTGTTGCTACCAACCTTTACCACCTGGGGGAGGCCTGTCAGGAAGTCCAGGATCAAGTTGCAGAGGAAGAAGTTTAGTCCCAGGATCCTTAGCTTAATGATCAGCTTTGTGGGCACTATGGTGTTGAATGCTGAGCTGTAGTCAATGAATAGCATTCTCACATAGGTGTTCCTTATGTCCAGGTGTGAAAGGGCAGTGTGGAGTGCAATAGAGATTACATCATCTGTGGATCTGTTGGGGCGGTATGCGAATTGGAGTGGGTCTAGGGTTTCTGGGATAATTGATGTGAGCCATGACCAGCCTTTCAAAGCACTCCATGGCTACAGACGTGAGTGCTACGGGTCGGTAGTCATTTAGGCAGGTTACCTTAGTGTTCTTGGGCACAGGGACTATGGTGGTCTGCTTGAAACATGTTGGTATTACAGTGCCTTGCAAAAGTATTCATCCCCCGTGGTGTTTTTCCTATTTTGTTGCATTACAACCTGTAATTTAAATTTATTTTTATTTGGATTGGACATACACAAAATATTCATGGACATACACAAAATAAATGAAAAATATAACTTGTTTTTAAAAAAAGAATGAAAAGTGGTTTGTGCATATGTATGCACCCCCTTTGCTATGAAGCACATAAATAAGACCTGTTGAAACCAATTACCTTCAGAAGTCACATAATTTTTTCAACAAAAAGTCCACCTGTGTGCAATCTAAGTGTCACATGATCTCAGTATACAGTTGAAGTCGGAAGTTTACATACACTTCGGTTGGAGTCATTAAAACTCGTTTTTCAACCACTCCACAAAGTTCTTGTTAACAAACTATAGTTTTGGCAAGTCGGTTAGGACATCTACTTTGTGCATGACAAAAGTAATTTTTCCAACAATTGTTTACAGACAGATTATTTCACTTATAATTCACTCTATCAGTATTCCATTGGGTCAGGAGTTTACATACACTAAGTTGACTGTGCCTTTAAACAGCTTGGAAAATTCCAGAAAACTATGTCATGGCTTTAGAAGCTTCTGATAGGCTAATTGACATCATTTGACTCAATTGGAGGTGTACCTGTGGATGTATTTCAAGGCCTACCTTGAATGTATTTCAAGACCTCAGAAAAAAATGTGTAGACCTCCTTAAGTCTGGAACATCCTTGGAATTAATTTCCAAATGCCTGAAGGTACCACGTTCATCTGTACAAAAAATAGTACGCAAGTATAAACACCATGGGACCACGCAGCTGTCATACCGCTCAGGAAGAAGAAGCGTTCTGTCTCCTAGAGATGAACGCACTTTGGTGCGAAAAGGGCAAATCAATCCCAGAACAACAGCAAAGGACCTTGTGAAGATGCTGGAGGAAACAGGTACAAAAGTATCTATATCCATAGTAAATCGACTCCTATAATCGACATAACCTGAAAGGCCACTCAGCAAGGAAGAAGCCACTGCTCCAAAACCGCCATAAAAAAGCCAGACTACGGTTTGCAACTGCACATGGGGACAAAGATCGTACTTTTTGGAGAAAAGTCCTCTGGTTTGATGAAACAAAAATATATGTTTTTGGTCATAATGACCATCATTATGTTTGGAGGAAAAAGGGGGAAGCTTGCAAGCCGAAGAACTCCATCCCAACCGTGAAGCACAGGGGTGGCAGCATCATGTTGTGGGGGTGCTTTGCTGCAGGAGGGACTGGTGCACTTCACAAAATAGATGGCATCATGAGGATGGAAAATTATGTGGATATATTGAAGCAACATCTCAAGGCATCAGTCAGGAAGTTAAAGCTTGGTCGCAAATGGTCTTCCAAGTGGATAGTGACCCCAAGCATACTTCCAAAGTTGTGGCAAAATGGCTTAAGGACAACAAAGTCAAGTTATTGGAGTGGCCATCACAAAGCCCTGACCTCAATCCCATAGAAGATTTGTGGGCAGAACTGAAAAAGCGTACAAGCTCTGTCAGGAGGAATGGGCCAAAATTCACCCAACTTATTATGGGAAGCTTGTGGAAGGCTACCCAAAACGTTTGACCCAAGTTAAACAATTTGAAGGCAATACTACCAAAAACGAATTGAGTGTATGTAAACTTCTGACTCACTGGGAATGTGATGAAAGAAATAAAAGCTGAAATAAATCCTTCTCTGTACTATTATTCTGACATTTCATATTCTTAAAATAAAGTGGTGATCGTAACTGACCTAAGACAGGGAATTTTTACTAGGATTAAATGTCAGGGATTGTGAAAAACTGAGATTAAATGTATTTGGCTAAGGTGTATGTAAACTTCCAACTTCAACTGTATATACACCTGTTCTGAAAGGCCCCAGATTCTGCAACACCATTAAGCAAGGGGCACCACCAAGCAAGTAGCACCATGAAGACCAAGGAGCTCTCAGGGACAAAGTTGTGGAGAAGTACAGATCAGGGTTGAGTTACAACAACAAAAATATCTGAAACTTTGAACATCCCACGGAGCACCATTAAATCCATTATTAAAAAATGGAAAGAAAATGGCACCACAACAAACCTGCCAAGAGAGTGCCGCCCACCAAAACTCACGGACCAGGCAAGGAGGGCATTAATCAGAGAGGCAACAAAGAGACCAAAGATAACCCTGAAGGAGCTGCAAAGCTCCACAGCAAAGATTGGAGTATCTGTCCATTGGACTACTTTAAGCCGTACAATCCACAGAGCTGGGCTTTACAGAAGAATGGCCATAAAAAAGCCATTGCTTAATTAAAGAAAAAATAAGCAAAAACATTTTGGTGTTCACCAAAAGGCATGTGGGAGACTCCCCAAAAATATGGGAGAAGGTACTTTGGTTAAATGAGACTAAAATTGAGCTTTCTGGCCATCAAGGAAAACGCTATCACTGGCGCAAACTCAACACCTCGCATCACCCCAAGAACACAATCCCCACAGTGAAGCATGGTGGTGGCAGCATCATGTTGTGGGGATCTTTTTCATCGGCAGAGACTGGGAAACTGGTCCGAATTGAAGGAATGATGGATGGTGCTAAATACAGGGAAGTTCTTGAGGGAAACCTGTTTCAGTCTTCCAGAGATTTGAGACTGGAACGGAGGTTCACCTTCCAGCAGGACAATGACCCTAAGTATACTGCTAAAGCAACACTTGAGTGGTTTAAGGAGAAACATTTAAATGACTTGGAATGGCCTAGTCAAAGCCCATACCTCAATCTAATTGAGCATCTGTGGTATGACTTAAAGGTTGCTGTACACCAGCGGAACCCATCCGACTTGAATATTTTGCATCTTCAAAGTGTTAGGCATGTTGTGTAAATCAAATTATACAAACCCCCCCAAAAATCTATTTTAATTCCAGGTTGTAAGGCAACAAAATAGGAAAAATGCCAAGGGGGGGGTGAATACTTTTGCAAGCCTCTGTACAGACCCGATCAGGGACAGGTTGAAAATGTCAGTGAAGACACTTGCCAGTTGGTCAGCGCATGTTCGGAGTACACGTCCTGGTAATCCGTCTGGCCCTGCGGCCTTGTGAATGTTGACCTGTTTAACTTCTTTGTGGTAGGAGGCAGTATTTTCACGTCCGGATGATAAGCGTGCCCAGAGTAAACGGCCTGCTACTCAGCCATAAAAGCTAGAATATGAATTATTAGATTTGGATCGAAAACACTCTGAAGTTTCTAAAACTGTTTGAATGATGTCTGTGAGTATAACATAACTCATATGGCAGGCAAAGACCTGAGAAAAAATCCAATCATGAAGTGGGAAATCTGAGGTTGGTCGATTTTCAACTCAGCTCCTACTGAAGATACAGTGGGATATTGGTAATGTTCCTAAGGCTTCCACTAGATGTCAACAGTCTTTAGAACCTTGTCTGATGCTTCTACTGTGAAGTGGGGCCGAATGAGAGGGGATTGAGTAAGGTCTACCATGACCTGAACATGCACTGACCATGCACGTTCATGTGAGAGCGAGCTCTGTTCCATCGCACTTCTGAAGACAAAAGAATTCTCCGGTTGGAACATTATTGAAGAATTATGTTAAACACATCCTAAAGATTGATTCAATACTTCGTTTGTCATGTTTTTACGGACTGTAATATAACTTTTTTAACTTTTCGTCGGTACTTTCCGCTGGACTTGCCCGCGCGTCATGAGTTTGGAAAGTGTACTGAACGCTAGAACAACAAGGAGGAATTTGGACATAAATTATGGACATTATCGAACAAAACAAACATTTATTGTGGAACTGGGATTCCTGGGAGTGCATTCTGATGATGATCATCAAAGGTAAGTGAATGTTTATAATGTTATTTCTGACTTCTATTGACTGCATAATATGGCGGATATATTATTGTCTTGATTGGGCTCTGAGCGCCCGACCTCAGATTATTGCATGGTTTGCTTTTTCCGTAAAGCTTTTTTGAAATCTGACACAGCGGTTGCATTAAGGAGAAGTGCATCTAAAATTCCATGCATAACAGTTGTATTTTCATCAACATTTATAATGAGTATTTCTGTAAATTGATGTGGCTCTCTGCAAAATCACTGGATGTTTTGGAACTTCTGAACGTAACGCGCCAATGTAAACTCAGATTTTTGGATATAAATATGAATTTTACCGAACAAAACATACATGTATTGTGTAACATGAAGTCCTATGAGTGTCATCTGATGAAGATCATCAAAGTTTAGTGATTAATTGTATCTATATTTCTGCTTTTTGTGAATCCTCTCTTTGGCTGGAAAAAAGGCTGTGTTATTCTGTGAATAGGCACTCACCTAACATAATCGTTTGGTTTGTTTTTGTCTTAAAGCCTTTTGAAATCGGACACTTTGGCTGGATTTACAACAAGTGTATCTTTAAAATGGTGTAAAATACATGTATGTTTGAGGAATTTTAATTATGGGATTTCTGTTGTTTTGAATTTGGCGCCCTGCAGTTTCACTGGCTGTTGAAGAGGTGGGACTCTACCGTGCCACGTACCCTTGAGAGGTTAAAGGTCTTACTCACATTGGCTATGGAGAGTGTGATCACACAATCGTTCGGAACAGCTGATGCTCTCATGCATGCTTCAGTGTTGCTTGCCTAGAAGCGAGCATAGAAGTCATTTAGCTCATCTGGTAGGCTTGTGTCACTGGTCAGCTAGCGGCTGTGCTTTCCTTTGTAGTCCATAATAGTTTGCAAGCCCTGCCACATCCGATGAGCATTGGAGCCGGTATAGTACGTCCTGTTTTGATGCTTTGCCTGTTTGATGGTTCATCGGAGGGCATAGCGGGATTCCTTATAAGCTTCCGGGTTAGAGTCCCGCTCCTTGAAGCGGCAGCTCTACCCTTTAGCTCAATGCGGATGTTGCCTGTAATCCATGGCTTCTGGTTGGGGTATGTACGTATGGTCACTGTGGGGAAGACGTCATCGATGCACTTATTGATGAAGCCAGTGACTGGTGTGGTGAACTCCTCTATGCTATCGGAAGAATCGCGGAACATATTCCAGTATGTGCTAGCAAAACAGTCCTGTAGCTTAGCATCTGCGTCATCTGACCCCTTCCGTATTGAGCAAGTTTTCAGACCCTTTGCTATGAGACTCGAAATTGAGCTCAGGTGCATCCTGTTTCCATTGATCATCCTTTGTCCGTAGAGCTCCGAGACATGATTGTGTCGAGGCACAGATCTGGAGAAGGGTAACAAAAATGTGTGTAGCATTGAAGGTACCCAAGAACACAGTGGCCTCCATCATTCTTAAATGGAAGAAGTTTGGAACCACCAAGACTCTTCCTAGAGCTGGCCTCCCAGCCAAACTGAGCAATCAGTGGAGAAGGGCCTTGGTCAGGGAGGTGACCAAGAACCCGCTGGTCACTCTGATAGTGCTCCAGAGTTTCTCTGGAATAAAATTTGATTTGAGTGTGACGTCAAAACATTGACAACAAATACATATTGACATAGTAAACAAAATGTTGGGGCCTTTCGGGATCTTACACTCGCACTTTACTTTCTCCCCCCTACTATCACTGACTTTGCTGTAACAATGTTCTTCACTGTAAAATGTATGCGGCCACTGTTGGTAAAACAAGGAGAGCAGGACTTTAAGGCTACAGATTAAAATAAAAATGCACAAATGAAAACCTTCTGGCTACTCCGTGACTCGGCTCCAATGAAAGCTTAGCAGAAGAACACACGAAGACAAGGAATTAAACTGTAGGGACTGAGATTTTTATGGTTGGCTGAGCCAACAAATTGTTTTACTTTCTGAAAGCTTTTCTCAGCACCTTGTGACAAAGACCATATTTTTATAGACACTTGTCCTTCAAAAGTCTCTTGAATTAATTCAGCCTTGTTCTCATATCTTCAGTGCTGAAGTTTCACAACAGTAGAAGACAACAGCACCTCTGGCATGTGAGGAACAGATGGGTTTTCTGATGTTGTGGAACTCTACTCAACTGTAGCAGATTCATTAGCAGGGAGATATGAAGACCCTCAGGGAACATGGGGTTTGATAATCCATAATTAGTTTCTTGTTGAGAAGAGACAGAAAACAGCATTCTCCAAACCACAGAATCCCCCCACTTGGCACATTGTTAGGGGTTTATCAGCAAGACATCTGTAATACAGGGAAGCAGTGCTGGTTGACTGTGGGCCAATGCCCATCCTTTCTGGCCAGCACTTATTTTTCATCATTATTAAGACACAATACAGCAAGTCAACTCTGACATTCACCAACATTGTTATAACATGCAAGCTGTGGGCAACAGGGGCTGCAATATTAAATAAATACAGAGTAGTTTTAAGGCTGTTGTTTTGGACACCTCGCCTGGTCCTACTTTCCCACGCAATGTTCAGGTCAAATAAACAAACTAGAATCCAAGGGGAGACACAATTACATTAGAATATCTCCATACTGTATAATACAACGTTATGAGTCATGATGACATAAAAAACAAAAAGACTCATTGTGAAAGTGATGATGATGGTGTCCAATTTCAAAATTCCAATCTTGGCACTAGTGTTCTGAACAGCAAGTGTATGCAACACATGTTAACATCCCATATGGTTGTATCTCACGAGTACTACAGTGCATAAATAATGCAGTGTAATAATGCAGGGTTTTACACGGTCCAGCACCGTCCAATGAATCCAATGACTTCACAAATGTACTTTAATTACAGATCTGTAATGTCACATGGGTTGGATTGGGTGCAGATGACAACAGCTAGCGAGGCTATCCATCCACGTTATCTAGCTAGCTACCTCCTGTAGCCATCTTTGGCTTAGAGCAGCCCAAGCACCAGCCGCAGCCTGACCTGAAACTGATGGACAGGAGACATGTTTTGTGTCCCAGGGGACTCGTGAGGAGATTAGCACCTCGGTCAGTAGATAAACAGCACTCATCAAGTCCACCCGTCACTAGAGGTCTGGATTGGATTCTCCGCTGAAGCTGTGCCATGGACTTAGAAGCTTGGCAAGCTGGCAGGACATGGGCAGGCTGGCAGGACATGGGCAGGCTGGCAGGACATGGGCAGGCTGGCAGGACATGGACAGGCTGGCAGGACATGGGCAGCCTTAAATGTCTACTATAGTCCAAAATGTGTACACGTACACACAACAGTGTTCTTGGCTTTCATACTTTTCAAATTCTCAACGCAGCTCAAGCAATTTCTCCAACTGTCAACACATTCAAATGAATATAGGAATTGTAACAGAGACACGTTGGTTGGGGAATTGTGGGGAGGTTTGGGCTATGCGTCTCCCAAGGCTGGTGGTCTCAGAGCTGCGTTGTTATGTCACAATGGGACGCTAGACTATTGCGTCTGTGATTTAGGCCTTAGTCTTCTTTGCCCCAACAAGACCCAAACCTTGACTGGCTGCCTGGTTGCCTCTTGTCCACTCATTTGATGACGAATTTCCTTCCTGATCCTCCATGCAATAGGAGGCATCTGCAAAGTCTATTTAGCCAAGATTCTTGTCTCCCCAAACGTTTACAGATATACTGTGGCATCTGCCTGGGATGAGCCGGGGAGGCGTGCAGCTGCGCGCCACACCATACCCCCTCCAAACCCCACACAAACACCGGAGCCTACTGTGGAGGAGCAGGGGGCAACAAGTGCGGCATAGCTACAGGATGAACTGCCATCACCCGTGACCTCAGCTTAATATATATATAGCGCATCATCGGCAAGGCATGACATCATCGGCTGGGCAGAGTTCACAACTTTGCAGCTAATGCGTCTGTTCTTTGGACCTGTGGTGCATCAGGCCATTAGACCATGACATCATGGTGACAAAGTGGACCTGTGGTGCATCAGGCCATTAGACCATGACATCATGGTGACAAAGTGAACCTGTGGTGCATCAGGCCATTAGACCATGACATCATGGTGACAAAGTGGACCTGTGGTGCATCAGGCCATTAGACCATGACATCATGGTGACAAAGTGGACCTGTGGTGCATCAGGCCATTAGACCATGACATCATGGTGACAAAGTGGACCTGTGGTGCATCAGGCCATTAGACCATGACATCATGGTGACAAAGTGGGCCTGTGGTGCATCAGGCCATTAGACCATGACATCATGGTGACAAAGTGGACCTGTGGTGCATCAGGCCATTAGACCATGACATCATGGTGACAAAGTGGACCTGTGGTGCATCAGGCCATTAGACCCTGACATCACGTTGACAAAGGAGAGTGAGGGGAGAGGAAAAACGTATTGTGCTGACTGAGCTGCACTAGGCTACACATCAGTTTGGGTTTTAGGGGCTCCTATCCTTCATGCTAATTTTACAGTGTCTGCTGAGAGTAATGCCACACCGGATATATGAGAGATTAAAACATCTATTATTTAATCTCTCTCCCCGGGTTTTAAATGACGTTAATAGACAAGCTTGGTGCGATTTTACAGAATTAAGTGATGCCGAATGAAGAGAGAGAGAGGGAGATAATGAGGGACTGCGAGCAGAAGATGAAATATGTACTTGGAAAACACAATTTGCAAGCATTGTCACTCGGTCTTATACTGCAGCACTGCACACTGCAAACTCAGCCTCACCAGAGACAACGTCAAAGGGAAAGTGGGTGTATGCAAAGATGGTCTGTCTTTACAGATAATGTACTGTAGGCTCACAAATCCAACATCCCGTCTATAATTCTCTACACGCTATACATACAGAACATCTTCATTTGGGATTATACTGTATAAACATCAAGATCTATCAAAATAATTCTTATCTAGCGCTACCACAGGGGAAGAGGAACGAGGAGGGTAGAGGACAGCTAGCATTGATCACTATTTTGCACACATTGTTTTATTCCTCAGAGTACATCTCCTCCACCACGGTGTGAAGATAGAAGACTAGCAGCCAATGTTCCATAAATGGATTCTAGCAACACACTAGTTCTACTGTAGCTCCCTGTGTTGAACAACCTTCAGGTCTCCACTGCTGGTGTTGATAGGTGGGAGAGTCACATTGCATGTGTGTTTTCTATTGTGAATCTGTCCTTTAGTGTGTGTATGTGTTGACCTGAACCCACTGTCCACACTCCCCTCTGCAGGAAGCCTGCTCTCCCACAGATCCCTCTTCCCACCTGATGAAGGGAACACAGGGCCTGCCAGGCTGCGTTACTGTTTCTCAGGCCTGGGCAGGATAGGGATTGCTGCCAGCTCCTGGTGCATGGCATCTGCTCACTGGGCACTGTGTCAGCAGACATAGGAGAAAGTGAAGAGAGGGAGACGGGAGGGTGGACTGAGACACGGAGGGACGGAGAGAGAGAGCGAGCGAAAGCGAGCGAGAGAGGCAGAGACAGACAAGAGAGACCAACAGACAGAGAGAGAAAAAGAGAGAAAGAAAGAGAGACAAAAAGAGAGAAAAAGAGAGAGAAAGAAAGAAAGAGAGAGCAATAGAGGCAAATAGAAGTAGCGCAGAGTGAGCATATAGAGACGAACAGAGAGAGATAGCGGAAGTGGAGTACATGCATGAGAGGGCAGTAACCAAAGGGAGGGATATAGACAGCAGTAACACGGTACAGTAGATATAGAGAGGACAACCAATAGAGTAGAGAAATACAGAGAGAGACCTTTGACTCCTACATGGGCTCAGTGTGGCCAGCTCAGCTCCATGGGGAAGCTTTTATGGGCATACTCCGGCATTAGATCCCCTCTTAAACAAATGGCATTTTATGGTAAGTGTGTCTAATTATATAATTGTACTTTTTGTGAGTTTGATATTCAAATAGTTTCTAATAGGTAAATACACTATATGACCAAAAGTATGTGGACACCTGCTCGTTGAACATCTCATTCCAAAATTATAGGCATTAATATGGAGTTGGTCTCCCCTTGCTGCTATAACAGCCTTCACTCTTCATGGAAGGCTTTCCACTAGATGATGGAACATTACTGCAGGGATTTTCTTCCCTTCAGCCACAAGAGCATTAGTGAGGTCGAGCACTGATGTTGGGCGATTATGCCTGGCTCGCAGTCGGCGTTCCAATTCATCCCAAAGGTGTTCGCTGGGGTTGAGGTCAGGGATCTGTGCAGTCCAGTCAAGCTCTTCCACGCCAATTTTGACAAACCATTTTTGTATGGACCTCGCTTTGTGCAAGGGGGCATTGTCATGCTGAAACAGGAAAGGGCCTTTCCCAAACTGTTGCCAAAAAGTTGGAAGAACAAAATCGTCTAGAATGTAATTGTATGCTCCAGCATTAAAATTTCCCTTCACTAGAAGTAAGGGGCCAAGCCCGAACCATGAAAAACAGCACCGGACCATTACTCTACCAAACTTTAAAGTTGGCACTATTCATTGGGTCAGGTAGCGTTCTCCTGTCATCCGCCAAACCCAGATTTGTCCTTCAGACTGCCAATGAAGCGTGATTCATCACTCCAGAGAACACGTTTCCACTGCTCCAGAGTCCAATGGCGGCAAGCTTTACACCACTCCAGCTGACACTTGGCATTGCGCATGGTGATCTTAGGCGCATGGTGATCTTATATTTGAGATTCTTCAAAGTAGCCACCCTTTGCCTTGATGACAGCTTTACACACTCTTCCCATCGTGCAAAGCTGTCATCAAGGCAAAGGGTGGCTACTTTAAAGAATCTCAAATATAAAATATATTTTGATTTGTTTAACACTTTTTTGCTTACTACATGATTCCATATATGTTATTTCATAGTTTTGATGTCTTCACTTTTATTCTACAATGTAGAAAATAGTACAAATAAAGAAAAACCCTTGAATGAGTAGGTGTGTCCATACTTTTGACTGGTACTGTATATCTCAGGAGTAGTTTGGTGAGTTTTCAGAGCAGTGTAATATTATTTCACATTAATTAAGATCTTGTTAATAAATATCCTCTGTAGTCGAATCAGGATGCGCTAACTCCGTTTTATACTTACTGCCCCCATTTACTGTGATGTTAAATGTTTCATATTTACTTTCAACCGAGTCCTAACAGCCAAATACAAATAGAAAAATGTATATATCTTTCTTTTAAAAAAATCACCCCAAACACCTGTGATGCAAAAAAAAAAGATCATCCTAAAGCCTTTTTTTGCCGGGTCTCAGGAGATATAGTAAACGACCTACATACTCCAACGCTCAACACTAGCATACCAGAGTGGATTTCATAAGCAGCTTTATAAAGTGCCGGATACCATAAAGCTATAAACAAACACAGGCGAGGAATCCATATAGAGATACCAAAGGTCGTTCTGAATGGCACCCTATTTCCTATATTGTGCCTTGGTCAAAAGTAGTGCACTATGCAGGGAATAGAGTGCCATTTGGTATGCAGCCCCAGTCCAGTGATCCAGTCTCCCAGAAGCATCCATTAGTTCCCGAGGGATAAAATTCCACCTGATAAATCAAACGCGCACATGAAACGTGGGAGATATGGACGATTTGTTTGCGTCTCCCAAGAGAAACTATCCTCCGGCATTATTTAAGGGCTGAAATGAGATATGGCTGGAGGAGGAAGGCCGAGCAGACAGAGGCATTAATACAGGAATTCCTGTTAGAAGATACATTGGACTGTCTGCTGACGTCGGGTAAAGAAAATGCCTGTGATTCATCTGAGATATCCAGAAGGAGGAGAGGAAGAGAGGAGTCCAGGAATGCAAATCTGGAAAAGGATATGCAATTGTAAGTCTGGTGTGGGAATGGGGCGTTTAACAAGCGTTTCATGAGGAGTGTGTGACAGATCGACAGATCGGGGCTGAAGATTCAGCCGCTCCTCCTCGGATGCACAGGCCTCTTGTTTAACAGGTGTCTAACTGTCCAGTCAGACAACCTGTTCAGTGGCCTCCCTCTCCTCCATCTTTCACTAATCTTTACTGGCCCCAGTAATAATGTGGAACAGGCCTGGCAGATTCCATAGAGGCTCGCTCCATGTACACTGCATTTTAGGCCTTCTTCCTTCCCTTTGGATTCTTATTTATTTATCTGCTGACAGGAGTGTTGATGAACAGACATCTCTGGATTTTCTTCCCCTGATGGCTTTATTAGGCAGAGGATGGGGCAGATGGGGACTGGTGCTCCATTGCCTGCCTTTGATCATGCAGCGCCCAGGGGATTGACAGGGTGACTGATAGGCCAGGGCCCTCTGGGTGCTGTACATCTCCTTACGGGGCCAGTAGAATCTCAGCGATGGGGCAATGATAAATCCAGACCGGGGGAACGGTTTCGATTTTCACGCCTATGGGAGTCTGGATTTTAATGCTGTGTATCACAGTTCCTATTTTAATGCTCCCCAGTAATTCAGAGGAAGGACGTGCTGGCCTTTTCCAAGCAACCCTCCATAATATTTAGCGGTGGCGCTCTGGGGGCAGCACATAGCTGAGCGGGGCTGCGAGGCTGTGGTGTGTGTGTGTGTGTGTGTGTGTGTGTGTGTGTGTGTGTGTGTGTGTGTGTGTGTGTGTGTGTGTGTGTGTGTGTGTGTGTGTGCGCCATGCCACCCTCTGCGTCTGTCAGAGGAGGAGAAGATGAGTCAGGCGCCTCGCAGACTCACTGGCACCTAGCCACTGTTTGTCCTTTAGGTGTCCTAGTGACCATAATGTCTGCCTGCGCTCACTGAGGGCTCTCCGCAGGGGAACACTAAGGCCAGAAACACGGCACGAGCCTGAGGCTGGGGTGTCAATACATCCTCCAGATGTGTGTGTGCGTGTGTGTGTATGCATGCTTAGTGTGATGGGAAAGGACACAGCAGGTAGTGTCGGCTAGATGCTTTTCTCATTGCAGGATTCACAATTTCCCCTGCCGTCATTTCCATCACCCACTCTTTCCACTATTCTAAGCATGAACCCTTACAGCCCTACAGTGTGATCGTGAGTAAAGCCTTCATGGAGAACCGTTAAAAGAAACAACCTTCAAATCCTGGAATCATCGTGAATGAAATAGTGAAAGTGTGCAAGACTATGGACATCCACTACAATACCTCGCTACACGCACCGAGGGAAGCAATCATAACCTAGGGGTCAAAGTACAGTATTGTACTGTAGGTAAGACGGTGTGTCGCTTCTTCGCCTTCGCAAGGCTGTGGCATTCTCTGTGTGACGAAACGTGTGGCGGGTGCATCATGACAGGCAGTGCACACTGAATAAGGGCAGACCTAAAGGGATACTTCGGTATTTTGGCAATGAGGCCATTTATCTACTTTTCCAAGAGTCAGATGAACTAGTGGATACCAGTTGTATGTCTCTTTGTCCAGTATGAAGGAATTTAGAGGTAGTTTCGCGAGCCAATGCTAACTAGCGCAATGATTGGAAGTCTGTGTATCTGCTAGCATCCCTCATCACCCACTTTCTGAGTGCTACGCTCCTTCAGTCTCTGACAGCTGTTCTCCACACCTGAGTGCGTAGTCTCAATGCATATTAATTCACTGGCTAAGACACTAAGACCAGTGGAGGCTGCTGAGGGGAGGACGGAGGAATGGAGTGGTATCAACCACGTCTTTGAAGCGTTTGATTCCATTCCATTGACTGTATTCCAGTCATTATTATGATCCGTCTTCCCCACAGCAGCCTCCACTGACTAAGACACACCAGGAGCCAGCCAAAACATTTTAAAACGTTTTTTTCAACAGACACCTCATCATGAAATCAATGATCATGCAAAAAAGTAAGTTTAACTCTCATTTAGGGCTGACCCCATTTAGTCCACTGGTCGGTTTGGTGGATAGGCTGTTGGTCGACCAAGATTTATTTTGTCCAGCAGTGGCAAATAGAGAACATAATTTCATGGCACACAAGACACCGGTTTGATTTTATGCCTGTCTCAGTGGACTAATCCATTAAGGCGGCCACAGG
The DNA here is from genome assembly GCF_045679555.1 of Salvelinus alpinus. Taxonomy (NCBI): domain Eukaryota; kingdom Metazoa; phylum Chordata; class Actinopteri; order Salmoniformes; family Salmonidae; genus Salvelinus; species Salvelinus alpinus. The sequence continues at coordinate 20,647,538 of NC_092094.1, read as the reverse complement.
GATGCCACGGTCCAAGAAGAAGGGGAGTGTGGCTAAGACGCACAAGGCATGTCTCTCTCCAGAATGCACGTCTCTCTCCAGAATGCACGTCTCCCTCCAGAATGCACGTCTCTCTCCAGAATGCACGTCTCTCTCCAGAATGCACGTCTCTCTCCAGAATGCACGTCTCTCTCCAGAATGCACGTCTCTCTCCAGAATGCACGTCTCTCCAGAATGCACGTCTCTCTCCAGAATGCACGTCTCTCTCCAGAATGCACTCTCTCCCTCCATTTCGTGCGCATTCTTTGTTTCATAACTTAATGTGTGAATTGTTTTGATTGATAGTGTCTATCAATTCCCCATTACATATGTCACCAGTGGTAGCCTACATTTACCGTTAATTCCCATCATTTCAAATCTACAGTGTTTGTTTGGTTACGTTATTTCTGTTAATGCATTAAATATATTATTATTACAGTCATTTATCATTCTAATTGTCGGAGTAGACACATTGTTTGCAGAGCTCACGAACTCAACATTGACAGAAGTGCTCCAAACAAAAGACAATGAATAAATTGACAAAACTCGTAAATGGATTGAAATAAACCAACGTGTTTCTCATTTACGAGTTTTGTCAATTTATTCATAGTCTTTTGTTTGGAGTGCTTCTGTCATTGTTGAGTAAAGAAGCACACCTGATTACACATATAGAACTAGGCTTAGGCTACCTGGCCTGCAAGCAAATGTAGGCCTATAAATGTGCCCATTTGGGGATGTCTGATAGATGTCTGATTGTCTTAACTCACCACCAGTAATGAGCTGTGGAAGTTCCTAAAGTATTTTTTTTCTTCACCTCAAACAGCAAGTAAACAAAGTCTGTTTTTAGAATCCATTGAGAATGACAATAGTTCCTTTGAAAAATATTTCTTTACATAATCACTTGGCATGAAATGGAAAAATGTAATGCTCTGATCCAGTGAAAACTTCATAAAATACCTGATTACTTTATATTTTACTTTATTATCTCTTGCACAAATAGCCTACAGCTGCGTCTGTCCCGAGCTCACTGGCGCAGGAAACTCTGAGGGCCCAGAATATGTTATAAAATGTTGCAAGTTTGCTAGCGCTAGCTTCAAGCCGGACACAGTTGATAGTTGATACAATGTTTCAAGTTTGATGCGTAGCCAATGTGGCTCAGTTGGTAGAGCATTGGCACTTACAACACCAGGGTGATGAGTACAATTCCCACTGGGGACCTGTATGGAGAGAAAAAGTTATGTAATGTATGCTCTCACTACTGTAAGTTGCTCTGGATAAAAGTGTCTACTAAAATGTACATTTATAGGATATTTATTTTAAAATCAGGATATTTTCTACCTGCAGGCAGCATTGTTTATATTTGTTGGCTTTATATAGGTTATTAGCCTACTTTTAGACAATCATTTTGAGATACAAAGACTATTATAAATGACATGTGCACATGAAAATCAGAACTGGCACGCAGATCGGTAGAAATGGTAAGATAAATTGGCACTCCAAATGGAAAAGGTTGCCGACCCCTGGTGTAGCCTATTAACGGCAACTTCAGGAGCTTAACGGCGCAAGGCCAGCAACAGCGGGAGGAGGAGGGTCGGGAACAGTAGTGGTGTGTGGGTAAAAACACTGGGGAAGCCAAGCCAATAAAAAAGCCAAATTACAACATATGCTGTGATATTTGCTTTGTTCGCTCTATAACCCATTCGTTCATACAGTACACCACCGTGATATACAATAAGGCCGTGACAACAAGAAGACAACAGTCACACAGTGGCGGAATAAATTCAACTACACATACGTTTGTTTCATCACGAAACTAAATCTGTCCAGTGAAGTCCACAAAGCCAATATTGCATGTAATAAACAGTTATATGACCTGCAGCATGGTCAAGCAAGTTAAAGTTTTCTACGGTTTACTAAACAACTAGTGATTTAGAACCACAGAGTTACCGCAAGTCAGCACAAAGACAACAGGAGCACTGCCTCCGATATTCCAGCACCATTTCAACTTAAACATCATTAAATCAACAAGGCTATATATGCATAGTTTAATACACTGAAAACAAACTTAAAGATACCAAAAACAATTTAGTCCAATCAATGTTGCTAAATATCATGTGGCTGTCCATGGTACTGATTTCTGTCTGCCCCTCTGTGTGTGTGTGTGTGTGTGTGTGTGTGCGCGCGCACCTACGCAAAATAACAAAAAAACAAGTTGACTCGCCCTACTTGTAGCCTAGTTGAACGCCAATGCCAACCTCCTCTCTTTTATGTTGTCAAAACGGTCTATGTCTCTGTCATACAGTACTCTTTTAGTTTTAGTTTTAATAGCCTAACTAGCTAAAATGTTTGCTAGCTAAAATGAACCAGCTAAGTTAGCTAGTAGTTAACGTGAGCCTACATCTAGGCTACATATTGAACTTCAATCGTCTCAGGCCAGTGGCACAATATATGAATGTATGGTAATTCAGAATTGCCTTAATAATCATTGGCCTCTACAGAGAATTAATTCAAAATCACAAGTCCAAATCCACATCTCCATCCATGGCTTAGGAAAGGGACGATTTAGCAAGCTAGCTCCTGCAGGACATCAACACAAGCAGACCAGAAACACATGTCTGACAATGATGACATTTTGCTTAGGATGGAATTTGATTAGTGTGAATCCAAATCCAAAATGGCCTCCCTTGAGGGGCATTTTGCTGCGCCAGGACAACCCACAGTTGAGCTTAGCTTAACTGTGATTGGCAAATTATTTTTATATTTGTTTTTATCAAGGCAGGCTAAATGCTTGCTGGCATCAATCAATCAAATGCTACAGTGGCCACATGTTTTGGTCCAGACAGTATCAGATACATGGGCTACACATACTGAGACAGATGGGCGCTGGTTCCCTCGCTCTGATGATTTCTCCAGTGAGATTCAGCCACTTGATCTCTGGCTCTCTCTTTCCATTTGCGTGTATTAATTATTTAACCAAATGGTGCATTTAAAGCATCAGACAAGCTTACTACTTATAGTTGATTTTATTAAAACTCATACGGTGTGTCTATATATGGAAAGATCCACATTAAAATGATTTTGATTGGTCGAAAGAAGACTACTCTCGGTCTACCAATATTTTTGGGGGTCGGGGAGGGCCCTACTGTAGTTCGTGTTTTTTATTCTTACCTTTATTTTTTATTCTAATTTCTACTATTATGTAAATTATTATTATCACTGTATTGTTGGAAAGAGCTCTCAAGGTAAGAATTTCAATGTATAGCTGTTGTATCCTGTGCACGTGGTGAATACACTTTAAAACAATTGAAACTTTGAAGTTGGCGATGGCTCACAGGATGGGTTTCAGTTCTTGACTGCAGTGAGTCAGTGACCACTTAGGCATGGCCTGGCAGAAGTGTGTTTGGTTGGAGGAAGTTTTTTTCCCCGAGACGCCTATAAAAAGAGCGACGCCGTCACCCGTGTGGCACATTAGCGGCAGCCATGATGGATCCCACAGTGACGCATGTGTACCTTTCTAGACAGCCAGTGGTTATTATTAGTTATCTACAGAGATAGACAACAGGAGAGCAGCTGAATGAACACACACCCTGATGAGCTCTCTGAGTGGGGCCCGACCTGATTCTAGAACTGCCCTTCCTAAGGTCATCAAAGGTCACTGTGCAACTGTGACAGGGCTGGCAGTGAGGTATCACCCAGATTAGAACTCTGTAAGCACAAAGATCCATAGGCTAATGGCTGTTCTCAAAGTGTTGAACAGGCCTAATTGAGCAAGGACAGACTGTGTTAGCCACAGATAGAGTGAGTGACCATCTAGAAGCTTGATTGATAGAGGAAAGAGGTGAGGGACTGAAAGACTGGACTTTGGAGAAGTATAGATTAGTTGGGAAATTGACGTATTGAGTACTGAGTTCATTGACAGTGTATAGCAAGGGAGAACTAATAGATTCCTATTCAACTGTAAATATTAAAGAACATTGAGGGTTTTGTATATTCTTTTGTATATTCCAGTTACATGTAATAGTCTACTACCTTCAACAGCTCGGAAAATCATTTGTAGTGGTTTTTAGCACGTTCAACATACTAATTCGTATTGATATTCGTACATATTGTTGGTGTTTCTTATTTTTTGTCACAGCCACCAAAGACTGTGCATTATTTGCTAAATACGCTCTGCTCTTGTGTATTGATTATATTTCAATGCAATTATTCTTTGGATTCCTATTGTCAACGTTGACCTTGTGTTGAATATAGTCATGTTCAATTGTATGGTAAGATTCTGAAGGCTTTTCTTATGTAAAAACACTACACAATTTATTTGGACGAACATTTGCCAATAACAAATCGCAATGAAATTCAGTGCCTGGAATAGCATGGTGGGTCGTTCCACGAAAAGAGTGTCTTTTGCATCCCTTTTGATATTTTAAGTAGAAATTGTGCACCAATTTTGAATTTTAAAAGCGTGTTATATTAAATGAAGTGCCATGGAGAATTCAGTAAATCCAATTTTTTATTAAATGAATAAAGGCTCGCTAAAGTGCAACATTTTTACATTTCGACTTCCCTCCATCAACCCTGTGTCACTTCTAGGAAGATTAAACAACTTAATCTCAACATTTCTCCAAGTTTCACTATCCTTGTAAAGCCTTAGTTATTTTGTTGCTTTTTTTTCCAATTCTGAAGATTATTATTTACTTCATGTGATTAGGCGTTTCATTCACGTCTGTCCCTCATTTTAAGGTCAACCCAGTTATGTGAACTGAACTCTCATTTTAATATGGTGAAACTATTCCTTAAAAATAAAAATCTAAAGAAACATTGAAAGTCTAATAGTCAAATCATAGAGTAAAAGCAGGTGAGCTGGATCTACTCTTTATGGTGTTTTGTGGTGGAAAACTGAGCGGATCTGAAGCTTGCATTCAATTCCCACTCCATTCCCCTTGTCACAAGGGATTTTAAAGCTGATTTAAGAAGACATCGTCAACCCTGTTACAATCAACCCTGCTATGGTCAACCCTGTTACGGTCAACCCTGTTACTTTATTTGGCACTTATTATAGTATTTTTTTATTTAACCTCTTGGGATGGGAAAACTCATTTTTTTTAGGAAGTTGAACATGTGCTCTTTATGACAGAATGTTAAAATTAGGTTAAATCAAAAGTTTTTTTTGACCAAGTTACACTTCTCAAAAGGCACTGAATTGGTGGTCCTGATGGAATTTAATGACCACTTGGGAAGCTGATGTAGTATTCCAGCCCATATCTACAAAAGGAATGCTCTCTGGAAACAACAAGGAATTCCTGATTTTGATTGGAATGACACCGTCACTCTGTAGACCTTAACACCAGCGCGGGGTCCACTGAATTTTTACAAGGAGATTAGTAAGGTATTATCCAACATCTGCACTGGATTTTGGTGAAACGATCTCAAGTTAAAAGGTTCCTTGAAACTTCCAAAGAACTTTAAAAAAATTACATAAAATTCAACTCGAGCTTCATAGTGCAGATAACCCTGAGCCTATTGAAAGGTTGATTTGCATTTTACAGGGAGCACATAACACACAGTTTTCTTAGTGAGATGATTATCACCAAGTAACACTTACGATGGAATGGATGTGGAATGGGTGTGATTTGTGTTTGACAGCCTAAACAGATTGAGAGACATTGGTATTCAACACCGCTGTACCCAGCTGTAATGATACACGTTTAGCATATTGGCAAATACACATTTAGCTAAATGTCTCCCATTAGGAGATTTAATACACTTAGCTACTGTAATTCTATCAAAACACAAAAATTATGTAATAGTTAGGCTAATATACAAAATGTCAGCAACTATCTCTGAGGTTTAATGCAAAGGTAATAATCTCATATTTCCAATTAACTTCTTATGGCTGCAGGGGCAGTATTGAGTAGCTTGGATGAAAGGTGCACAGAGGTGCCCATAGTAAACTGCCTGCACCTCAGTCCCAGTTGCTAATATATGCATATTTTTATTCGTATTGGATAGAAAACCCTCTGAAGTTTCTAAAACTGTTTGAATTATGTCTGTGAGTATAACAGAACTCATATGTCAGGCAAAAACCTGAGAAGTTCCACTTCCTGTTTGAATTTTTTCTGAGGTGGCAGATTTTCAACCAAGCTCTCATTGAAATTACAGCGAGATATTGATGAGTTTTCACTTCCTACGGCTTCCACTAGATGTCAACAGTCAATAGAACTTTCTCTGATGACTCTAATGTGAAGGGGGGCCGAAGGAGACAGGAATGAGTAATCACTGCCATGAGCTGACCATGCTTTCACATGCGCATTCACATGAGGAGGACCTCCGTTCCACCGCTCATCTGAAGTGAATCTAATTCTCCGGTTGGAACGTTATTCAATACGTATTTTAACAACATTCTAAAGATTGATTCAGTACATCGTTTGACATGTTTCTACTCACTGTTACAGAACTTTTGGACATTTCGTCACGTTATAGTGGACGCGCTTTGTGACTTTGGAATTGTTTACCAGACGCGCTAACCAAAGTAGCTAATTGGACATAAATAACGGACATTATCGAACAAATCAAGCATTTATTGTGGACCTGGGATTCCTAGGACTGCATTCTGATGAAGTTCATCAAAGGTGAGGAAACATTTATCATGTATTTTCTGGTTTCTGTTGACCCCAACATGGCGGCTAATTTGGCTATTGTTCTGAGCTCCGTCTCAGATTATTGCATGATTTGCTTTTTCCGTAAAGTTTTTTTGAAATCTGACACAGCAGTTGCATTAAGGAGAGGTATATCTATAATTCCATGTGTATAACTTGTATTATCATATACATTTATGATGAGTATTTCTGTTGAAACGATGTGGCTATGCAAAATCACTTGATGTTTTTGGAACTAGTGAATGTAACGCGCCAATGTAAACTCAGATTTTTTGTTATAAATATTAACTTTATCAAACAAAACATGCATGTATTGTGTAACATGAAGTCCTATGAGTGTCATCTGATGAAGATAATCAAAGGTTAGTGATTAATTTTATCTCCATTTCTGCTTTTTGTGAAAGCTATCTTTCGCTGGAAAAATGGCTGTGCTTATTGTGGTTTGGTGGTGACCTAACATAATCGTTTGTAGTGCTTTCGCTGAAAAGCATATTTGAAATCGGACACTTTGGTGCGATTAACAACAAGATTACCTTTAAAATGATATAAGACACATGTATGTTTGAGGAATTTTAATTATGAGATTTCTGTTGTTTGAATTTGGCGCCCTGCACTTTCACTGGCTGTTGTCATATCGATCCCGGTAGCGGGATGCAGCCATATTAATAGTGATAAAAGATTCATAAATGTTTAGATATTTTTGACAACTTGAGTTCACAGATGATTTATACTCAAGCTGTGATATAATAGGCCTATCATATCAAAAATATCTGAACTTTAAAAAAAAAACATTGATCTAGAAAGCAAACAGCTATCATTTTCAGTTCACTTGATCGGTGAAAAGCATATTTCAACGGTTACCGTTACCACAGAGTTGCACTTTGAAGATTCATTTGCAATCCTTTGAGTCTTTGAAAGGCTGAGAATGTTGCAGCATGAACACCATAGAGTAGACATCTGCTTTTTACCAAGCCAGTCTGAACGCAGGGCTCATAAAGTCTCTTCAATGCGTCTGACAAGGAGACAGAGGTAACTATAGTGACATGTCACACCTGGACGCTCCTGGATCCATTATCGCATTTCCAAAACAACATCAGGCAACATTGTCTTTTTGTCTTTGAGCTTTAGAGGGCCAACTAGCTTTCTCTACCTTAACAAAATGGCACGGGAGAAAGCATGAGGGCTATTACATGACATCCTGATTTACGACGATCACATGTTAATCATACCAGTGCGTGGCTATAATATACATTTGCATCATCATCATCAGCCTGTATTTATTGCCTTAACTCCCTTATCTTACCTCATTTGCACTCACTGTATATAGACTTTTTGTTTTCTTTTTATCTACTGTATTATTGACTGTATGTTTTGTTTATTCCATGTGTAACTCTGTGTTGTTGTGTGTGTCGAACTGCTATGCTCTATCTTGGCCAGGTCGCAGTTGCAAATGAGAACTTGTTCTCAACTAGCATACCTGGTTAAATAAAGGTGAAATATATATATTTTTTAATTAAATAAAATCATGGTGGTTAGGACTTTAAAGACCCCAATCTATCCATCATGGCCTTTGTTCTGATGATGGACTAGTATTTATTTAACCTTTATTTAACTAGGCAAGTCAGTTAAGAACAAATTCTTATTTTCAATGATGGCTTAGGAACAGTGGGGTAACTGCCTTGTTCAGGGGCAGAACAACCAAATTTTACCTTGTCAGCTCGGGGATTCGATCTAGCAACCTTTCAGTTACTAGTCCAACATTCTAACCACTAGGCTACCTGTCTAGTATAGCCCACTGACCCACTGCAGGGTGAGTTTATATAGCCAAGTTATCATTATTCATTTTGTACCTATTTCTCGATTCATTATTTTTCTATTATTTCTCTTTTTTCCCTCTCTGCATTGTTGGGAAGGGCCCGTAATTTTTGTAAGCATTTCACTGTTAGTCTACACTTGTTGTTTACGAAGCATGTGACAAATATAATTTGATTTGATTTGATGCAAGGTTGCTGCAGTTCAAGCCCCACACAGAGGAGTGGAGAGATTTACTCTCCCTTTCAAGGGCAAGTCAGTTGAGTCGATCCTCACGACACTTTTATACAGTCTGTTTAGCCACACAAAAAAAAATGAAATGTACTAGAAAAGGAAGTGTCGGTAGAAATGTTTGCTTGCTCAGCTGGCTGAAAGTATTAATATTAATGGTAGTGAAAGAAGTTTACATAGTTAGTTGATATATCGTCCAGTAAATGAAAAGTAAATATTTGGTGACCATTGAAACTAAATGTTCCAATGTTGGTTAATGCAACTTTAAATGCTAACAGTTTAAAAGTATAGCCTAACAGTTATCAAAATGCTGCATTGAAGCAGCTACAGTAAGAAAAAAATGTGTTTTGGATGTCTACCCTCAAAGATGAAAAAGACAACTTTAACCGTGGTGTGGCAGGTAGCCTAGTGGTTAGAGCATTGGGCCATTAACCAAGAGGTTGCTGGCTTGAATCCCAGAGCTGGCAAAGTAAAAATCTGTTGTTCTGAACAAGGCAGTTAACCGACTGTAGGCTGTCACTGTAAATAAGAATTTGTTCTTAACTGCCTTGCCTAGTTAATTAATTTAAAATAACTGCATATTTGGGTGACCATAACTACACATGCAGGCTTGAAAACTCTTCCATAAGACTCAGTTAACATCCTTAGAAAATGTTGTAGCTAAATGACATTGGGCTCCAATTTGCTTCCGCTGAACTGGTGCGCATCCATAAAAACGTGTCCAAAGACCATTTTGGTAATATGGTGTCACCCGTGTCTGCTCCGACCAACACAAACTTTGCACCAATATATAGTCGAACAGTAAATGGAGTGTTCGGGGCACTTGTCAAGGGGAGGGGGCAAAGTAGCCATTCCACGTTTAATAATTAATCATTATTAACAATTCATTAATTAATTAACAATAGGCGAAAATAGACACTTATTTGATCATAACAGTAGAAGTAGGCCTAGTGTATTCGAATAAAAAAAAGTGTGTTTCCTAAGCCCGCTATCAGACATTTTTCCTACTGCCCCGTTCATCCCGTCTAGACTGTCGCATTGGAATGTGAACATCGCTGTCTTAACAGGTTCAACCACGTTTGTGTATCTGTTCCACAATGATCCCGCAAAGTATTTATTTGTATAGGGCGTCCACCCAGGCCCAGACTCAGAGTGCGAGAAGACGCAATTTAGTGAAGGAATGTCCTTATGATAGAAAATATATTTCCCCAGAAAAATACGACCCTTCATTTTCTGAGTTGCATTTCTCTAACAAATCATCAATAATAGGCCTATATTCAAAATCAGATTTTGTAACGTAATACATCCTACAACAAAGCACTTGACACTGTTGACAGCGGTGCCGCTTCCTCGCGTCAACTTCTGGAGATTTTATGTTGCAGTGGTTCTCTTACATTTTTTACACGGGTCGCAAAAAGTTAAATTAGGGTGACAGGAACTAAAATATGCAGGCTTTGAAGTGAAAAATGTTGAGGAAGCCTACACTAGAAGTTCTGTTGATATTTCGCAGAACTACGCTTATTTTTGTAGGAAATCATTGATTTCTTTTTTTTTCATTGAATAGGAAAGCGAACACCACTTTTTACCTCACGCCTCTGTTGATTTTGTTCCCATAACGGGAGTAAAAGCCAATTTATGCTTGATCTGAAAATGCGGGGGAAGCTTCGTATGGACGGTGTAACACAATTGCAAAGCTTTCAGAGGTATGCAGAGGCCAAAACCGAGCTGTGTATCAATGCGATTTTGTAACAATTCTGAGGGCCATATAGCTCCGGATTGACATGATTGGTTAACGGTAGGTCCTGTATAAACACAAACTCACTTCCTTGACAACAGCTCTGCGTTGCTCTGCGAAGCGCAGGAGTATGAATGCCCTGACTTCTGCAGTGGTCGTATCACTGTAAATGCTTCACGGCAAATGTGGACGCAGACTGACCATGCAGCACCTTTAACAGTAGTGTGTTTCTTTGCAATCACACTAAATATGGAAAAATCCATTCTACAACGGGACTTCTACTCATGATAGCAAATCTAATAAATGCATTATATGCAGAGTAAAGTCAGCCAACAGAAGCTCCATGCCTCATGTTGCCTGGGAAATAAAGAGAGGTCTTATCTCCCATGCACAGTGCAACGTGATATATCCTGCCATTTGGCCTACTGCTATACACTCTATGTATAGGGGGGCGAGCTGGGTGATTCATATTGGGATTGCAGCAGTGCCCTCTCTATCCTTCCAAGCTCTTCCAGAAGAGTGAGGGGCAGTGAGAGAGGGCTAGGCAGAGAGAGAGGGGCAGCGTGGACCTCAGTTTCAGCCCACAGCCCTGAAGTAACGTTGCTGCTCTCCATACTGCTATATTTACTCCCTAAGCGGCCCAGGACATCAGGCTGGGATTCTGTTACCCCCCTCGCGTCCCGGCATATACACCGTTAGTTATGTGAAAGCCTGTCGGGTCAGTCACAAGCCTTGCCGGCTGCCTGCGCCTGCCTGCATTCACTCCAGCTAACATCCTACCCAGCTGGTCCCTCCGGACTGAGACAGGGGGTCAGCAGGGGGCAAACCAGGGAGGGGACAGAGATTAATGACAGGACAGGGAAGACAGAATGAACTCAGACCAAACTGGGATCGATACAGAGCGGAGAGCTAAGGGATTTTGGATGGCTCAGTGCTCCTGATTTGGGCAAGGCAGGGGTTCAAGGAATGCCACTGGCAGATCGGATCTCATCATGGTTTGATTGCACCTGGCCCTGACTGACTGACTGACGCAAGTAATGCTGATCTATGATGGAAATCACAAGTAGATCTTTTAGCCTCCCATCACATGAGATGGATGATTGGGAACCCTGAAATAGAGTGGCTGAGTCACTCTTAGTTAGCACAGTGCAGTCAGTCAGTGCTGTGGAGTCATAAGCTATTCTATTTGAACAGTGAGCTTCTTCTGACTGTAAATACACAGGGTTGAAGCATGTTCTGAAGTTTCCTTATGCAAATTGCATATTTAACTTTAATAGGTTTCTTGTTAAAATGTGATCACAGAAGTGATATAGTAAAATTTTAACTACATCCAAAGCTATGCGTTTTTAATATGGACATATGGCAAGCGCTGCCAACTGCCCAATCCAAATATGACATCTTTACTGAATCTGGATTGTCACTAGTTACCACAGCCACAAAGTCAAAATTGGCTATATCTTAAATGCATTCATTTGTTTTCTTGCTTGGTCTTAATTTAAGGTTAGTGTTAGGCATAAGGTTAGCAGTGTGGTTAAGGTTAGGGTTAACATGAGCTGTATTAATATAAATTGTAGAAATAGGTGGGGTTTAGACATAATTATGACTTTGTGGTTGTGGTACCAGTGACGACCCTGAATCTGCCACATCAAGACTACACTACTTCCATCTAGTGGCATTGTCGGGAATATCACCCATACCAAATGTACAGTACGACCGACTGAGTGATCACTTGTCCTCAATGTAATTTTGTCAGAACATTGATTTTGAGTCAGGGAGGTAGGTTCAGTGGCTCTCAGTATAATATGAATGAATAGCCCAGGGGAGCACTTTCCTTCAGCACACAGGATCTCTGATGTGCCGTCTTCATCTCCCAGGTTTCCAATTATGCAATGGACCTCGATAACACCACTACCGGTTAACAGCAATTTAAAGGCCCAGTGCAGTCAAAAATGAGATTTGTGTTTTATGTACATATTTACACACTATGAGGTTGGAATAATACTGTGACATTTTTAAAAGTATGATAACCTTTTAGTGTAAGAGCTGTTTGAAAAAAACACCTAAAATGTCAGTCTGTTTTTGTGGGTTGGAGCTTTGGTATGTAAATTAATTAATACACCAATAAGAAAAAGAGTTCCAAAACTCTCTGCCAATAACAGCTACTTTTCTGTTTTCCCCTCCCCACTCAGACCACTCCTAGACAGTCCAAGCAAAATTCTTGCCTGAGAAATTGCTCTTTGGTAAGAAGGCCATTTTGACTATTTGAATTGAAAGCAATCACAGTAAGGTACTTACTTGCTACCCAGAAATAATTTTATAGTGAGATAAAAAGGCTGCATTGGATCTTTAAAGCAGTCTCATCTCCAAAAACAAACACTGTAGTATTGTTGACATTGTGATAAAAACATTTCAATGGAATTGACTTTTGTAGACCACTCAGTTGGTCTACAATTAGGAGTTGTAGAAGTAACAGATGAAACAATGGGAACCAGTTTAGGCTGGAGCTACCATTCCATTCCAGCCATTACAATGAGCCTGTCCTCCTATCGCTCCTCCCACCAGCCACCACTGATGGGAACACAAAAAGCGATGCATGATTTTCTCTAAAGTAGACGACATAGAATACTATGTAGTTCCATGCCACTTTCACCAGATGGCGCTCATTGCAAGAAAACACAATCAGAGATGGGATTTTCCTCCAATCTTATCCAAAATGTTCACTAACACAATAGTTATATTGTATGTTTGATAATAGAATCAAATATACTCGATGGTACAAACATGACTACTTTCATACAACTATCAGCTTGAAAAAGGGGGGTTGGTTACCTTGTTAGAAGAGTGATTGCATCATCAGAAGAGTGATTCATAAACAACTCCAGTAATGTTCCAGCAACCTAAACCTTGTTTCAGTCCATCAAACCAAATACCTCCTTGTTAAATAATGTTCTTTAGATAGTCTCTTAAGCTCTTCTACACACATTTTAACACACATTCTCCATTCATTCATCTATAATAAAAACAAGCCTAGCTGTCATCCAACCTATAGAGGGTCCTGTTACCTACCAGCCATGTTTCGTAGGTAACAGGTAGCCTAGTGGTTAGAGTGTTGGGCAAGGAATCGAAAGGTTGCTGGATTGAATCTCCGAGCTGACAAGGTAAAAATCTGTCGTTCTGCCCAAGCAAGGCAGTTAACCCACTGTACCCTGGGTGCCGTGGATGTTGATTTATGGCAGCCCCCTGCACCTCACCTCTCTGAGGGGTTGGGTTAAATACGGAAGACACATTTCAGTTGAATGCATTCAGTTGTACAATTGATTAGGTATCCACACATTCCCTAATATGAGACTCATCGTCATCATCATGGCCTTTGATCCAGATTTCCTGAGCTGGAGAGCACTTTATTTTAAGTGTGATGTATGCGATCGGGGTTACGCCCACTGCTCTTTGGACATACATTGATCTTCCAATGATAGTTCAGTTAGTCCAACATGTTGAGACAGTAGGCTTTCTTTACAAAGCGTCTCAGAGTAGAAATGCTTATCTAGGATCAGGTGGCCTCCGTCGATATAATTAAGATCTAAAAGGCTAAACTGATCCTACATCAGCACTCCTCTACGATTTGTGTGGTTACTAGTGTAGACTGTGGTCCCTTGGCTCAGCAGGCCTGATGTGAGACAGAACTCTCAGTGAACTGTGAGTAAGTAGTAGCCCACATCAGCCCAACTACCAGCAGCAGCAGGCCTGGTACAAGCAAACTGTGTGAATATTCCCTCCGCCCTGCCGGCAGCACACAAGAAAATTCCCCCATATTTACAGAGCTAATGAGAGAATGTACACAGCCAAGGTGATAATGAGAGATAGAGTGGGTGGAGAAACGGGAGCTAGGGGATACAGAGGGGAGTAGAAGTTAGGGCAGAGGCATTGTTATGAGATTCTATGGCTACTGTAACTCACCCACTGCCCGCTAACCCCATTCACTCACTCATCCCTGACTGACTCCTGTGCCTCTATTGCTATTCTACTGCTCACAGGAGATCAAACACAATCGAAATGGTAAACAAACACAACAACCAGTGCAGTGAGAATAAGGGCCCAGGGACTGGCAATATATTCACATGGAGAACGTGAGAGTGGAGTTGTAATTATTGAAATAGTCTGTTGGTGTGTGGTTCACACAGGCCCCAGTGAGGCAACAGTGAGAAAATAACACATTTCAAATCAGATATAGCATGTGTGATTAAAAACTGTTTAACTAAACATAACAGAGCATGTGTGACTGAATATAACAGACCATGTGGTTGTTATTAGGACTCTGTAAATGGAATAAAGGAGAGAGAAAGTCCCACTAATCTTCACTCACTCAAAAAACTGTAAGGTCACTATTGTCCACTGTTTTCTCTGCTTCTAACTTAAGCAGAATTATACAAGGCCAATCTTACATTCTTATTTTTCTCTCCTCCCTATTTACCTGAAACCCCCTAATAGGCAAATAACCATCATTCCCCTCTCTCTTTCAGCAGGAGCAGAAACTCTATAGCAACACATTCAGGTACAGAGGGCACTCCAAGGGAAAACAGCCCTCACTGCAGAGAAGAGAGGCAAGATACAACCAAAATTTGCGAGCAAAGTAGCACAAATGAATACCTGGTCGACTGTGTCTGTTCTCTTTGCCCATTGGACCTGTGGTGTATGAAGATATGGTCCTGTATGGCTCAGTTGGGAGAGCATGGTGCTTGCACTGCCAGGGTTGTGGGTTTGATTCCTAGGGCCACCCACATGTAAAATGTATGCATGTATGACTAAGTCGCTAAATTGCATATATAATATGTAATTAAAACTCATGTTACATTTTCCTTGTCAGGAGCTTTTGGCTGTATGCCAGTGAAACAGCTTCAAAATGATTATATGGGGCATTTAAAAATTGGATAGAATAGAAAATGTTAGTGATTGGCCTAGTTTGAAGTTGCAGTGTTCGCAAACTAGAGGCAGGATGGCATTTATAGTCATGAATCTTGCCCTGGAGGCAGCAATGCGGAGTGGTCACTAGCTGGCACAGCCAAAAAGTAATAACATCCGATGTTAAACCTAACCTTAACTACACTGCTAACCCTAATGCTTAACCCTAAACTTAAATTAAGACCAAAAAGCAAGTTTTCATGAATTTTAACGATATAGACAATTTTGACGAAGTTCTGCCTCCAGGGCAAGATTCATGACAATAAATGTCAACCTGCAAACCAGGGATGCATGCACAGGTCTAATAAAGGAACGCCAAAAGCTGGTGTATTCATCTTCTTCATATTCCCTGCTAACAATAATGAGTCATTAGGACATCACAAAATGGTCGCCTAAAGTCGGCAGGATGTTGTGTCATGGTCGGTTTTAGGAAATTCTTGGAGCATTGTGTCAAAATGTCCCCTGGAGATTTTATCTAGTTCCAAGTTAGTCTCTGGGACGTCCCCGAGGACTTTTGTAGGACATTCTTGGGACGTGGTGTCATGGTCCCCTGGGAGGTTTTGTCAAGTCCCCGGTTTGTCCCGAGGACATAACCTGATGGTCTCAAACAAACGTTCCTTTTCCACCCAAAATAAATGAGAAAAAACATTCTACCTAGGGCACGTGGTCCATCAGGGCCCTGATTGGTAAACCACTGATCCATTCACAGCTCTGTCTTTTGGCAATGTTAAGGACACCGAAACACACACAGAGCATTTATCATAGCATTTTCAATGTACATATTTAACACAATTTGACAAACTATATGAATAAACACACAATGTATTGTAATTATTATATAACATGTCCTCATCTGGGATTTCAGCTCACAACCTCTTGGTTCACAGCATTCAGATTTTCCTGCCATGCCACCATGTCTGATTTCACCTATAAGCATATTCCTACACTTTGCACTTCAAATCAAATAACATTTTATTTGTCACATGCGCCAAATACAACAGGTGTCCACCTTACAGTGAAATGCTTACTAACATTTGAAGTCGGAAGTTTACATACACTTAGGTTAGAGTCATTAAAACTCATTTTTCAACCACTCCACAAATTTCTTGTTAACAAACTATAGTTTTGGCAAGTCGGTTAGGACATCTACTTTGTGTATGACACAAGTCATTTTTCCAACAATTGTTTACAGACAGATTAATTCCCTTATAATTCACTGTATCACAATTCCAGTGGGTCAGAAGTTTACATACACTAAGTTGACTGTGCCTTTAAACTGCTTGGAGAATTCCAGAAAACGATGTCATGGCCTTACAAGCTTCTGATAGGCTAATTGACATCATTTGAGTCAATTGGAGGTGTACCTGCGGATGTATTTCAAGGCCTACCTTCAAACTCAGTGCCACTTTGCTTGACATCATGGGAGAAGCAAAATAAATCAGCCAAGACCTAAAAAAAAAAATTGTAGAGCTCCACAAGTCTGGATCATCCTTGGGAGCAATTTCCAAATGCCTGAAAGTACCACGTTCATCTGTACAAACAATAGTTCCTTGGTGTCCACATCAACAACAAACTAGAATGGTCCAAACACACCAAGACAGTCGTGAAGAGGGCACGACAAAGCCTATTCCCCCTCAGGAAACGAAAAAGATTTGGCATGGGTCCTGAGATCCTCAAAAGGTTCTACAGCTGCAACATCGAGAGCACCCTGACTGGTTGCATCACTGCCTGGTACGGCAACTGCTTGGCCTCTGACCGTAAGGCAGTACAGAGGGTAGTGCGTACAGCCCAGTACATCACTGGGGCTAAGCTGCCTGCCATCCAGGACCTCTACACCAGGCGGTGTCAGAGGAAGGCCCTAAAAATTCACTCCAGTCATAGACTGTTCTCTCTACTACCGCACGGCAAGCGGTACCGGAGTGCCAAGTCTAGGTCAAAAAGGCTTCTCAACAGTTTTGACCCCCAAGCCATAAGACTCCTGAACAGGTAATCAAATGGCTACCCGGACTATTTGCATTGTGTGCCCCCCCCCCAATCACTCTTTTTACACTGCTGCTACTCTGTTTATCATATATGCATAGTCACTTTAACTATACATTCATGTACATACTACCTCAATTGAGCCGACCAACCAGTGCCCTCGCACAGTGGCTAACCGGGCTTTCTGCATTGTGTCCCACCCACCACCCGCCAACCCCTTTTTTACGCTACTGCTACACTCTGTTCATCATATATGCATAGTCACTTTAACCATATCTACATGTACATCCTACCTCAAATCAGCCTGACTAACCGGTGTATGTACAGTGGGGAGAACAAGTATTTGATACACTGACAATTTTGCAGGTTTTCCTACTTACAAAGCATGTAGAGGTCTGTAATGTTTATCATACGTACACTTCAACTGTGAGAGAAGGAATCTAAAACAAAAATCCAGAAAATCACATTGTATGATTTTTAATTAATTAATTTGCATTTTATTGCATGACATAAGTATTTGATACATCAGAAAAGCAGAACTGAATATTTGGTACAGAAACCTTAGTTTGCAATTACAGAGATCATACGTTTCCTGTAGTTCTTGACCAGGTTTGCACACACTGCAGCAGGGATTTAGGCCCACTCCTCCATACAGACCTTCTCCAGATCCTTCAGGTTTCGGGGCTGTCGCTGGGCAATACGGACTTTCGGCTCCCTCCAAAGATTTTCTATTGGGTTCAGGTCTGGAGACTGGCTAGGCCACTCCAGGACCTTGAGATGCTTCTTACGGAGCCACTCCTTAGTTGCCCTGGCTGTATGTTTCGGGTCGTTGTCATGCTGGAAGACCCAGCCACGACCCATCTTCAATGCTCTTACTGAGGGAAGGAGGTTGTTGGTCAAGATCTCGCGATACATGGCCCCATCCATCCTCCCTTCAATACGGTGCAGTCGTCCTGTCCCCTTTGCAGAAAAGCATCCCCAAAGAATGATGTTTCCACCTCCATGCTTCACGGTTGGGATGGTGTTCTTGGGGTTGTACTCATCCTTCTATTCCTCCAAACACGGCGAGTGGAGTTTAGAGCAAAAAGCTCTATTTTTGTCTCATCAGACCACATGACCTTCTCCCATTCCTCCTCTGGATCATCCAGATGGTCATTGGCAAACTTCAGACGGGCCTGGACATGCGCTGGCTTGAGCAGGGGGACCTTGCGTGCGCTGCAGGATTTTAATCCATGACGGCGTAGTGTGTTACTAATGGTTTTCTTTGAGACTGTGGTCCCAGCTCTCTTCAGGTCATTGACCAGGTCCTGCCGTGTAGTTCTGGGCTGATCCCTCACATTCCTCATGATCATTGATGCCCCACGAGGTGAGATCTTGCATGGAGCCCCAGACCGAGGGTGATTGACCGTCATCTTGAACTTCTTCCATTTTCTAATAATTGTGCCAACAGTTGTTGCCTTCTCACCAAGCTGCTTGGCTATTGTCCTGTAGCCCATCCCAGCCTTGTACAGGTCTACAATTTATCCCTGATGTCCTTACACAGCTCTCTGGTCTTGGCCATTGTGGAGAGGTTGGAGTCTGTTTGATTGAGTGTGTGGACAGGTGTCTTTTATACAGGTAACGAGTTCAAACAGGTGCAGTTAATACAGGTAATGAGTGGAGAACAGGAGGGCTTCTTAAAGAAAAACTAACAGGTCAGTGAGAGCCGGAATTCTTACTGGTTGGTAGGTGATCAAATACTTATGTCATGCAATAAAATGCAAATTAATTACTTAAAAATCATACAATGTGATTTTCTGGATTTTTGTTTTAGATTCCGTCTCTCACAGTTGAAGTGTACCTATGATAAAAATGACAGACCTCTACATGCTTTGTAAGTAGGAAAACCTGCAAAATCGGCAGTGTATCAAATACTTGTTCTCCCCACTGTATGTAGCCTCGCTACTTTTATAGCCTCACTACTGTATATAGCCTGTCTTTTTACTGTTTTATTTCTTTACCTACCTATTGTTCACCTAATACCTTTTTTGCACTATTGGTTAGAGCCTGTGAGTAAGCATTTCACTGTAAGGTCTACACCTGTTGTATTCAGCGCACGTGACAAATAAACTTGGATTTGATTTAGTACACAAGTATAAACACCATGGGACCACACAGCCGTCACACCGCTCAGGAAGGAGACGTTTTAGAGAACTTCGCAAATCTTTAAACAATATTAAGACAGTAAAACAAGTCCTATATCGACATAACCTGAAAAGCCGCTCAACAAGGAAGCCACTGCTCCAAAACCGCCATAGAAAAAGTCAGACTACGGTTTGCAACTGCACATGGGGACTAAGAACATACTTTTTGGAGAAATGTCCTCTGGTTTGATGAAACAAAAATATAACTTTTTGGCCATAATGACCATCATTATGTTTGGAGGAAAAAGGGGGAGGCTTGCAAGCCGAAGAACACCACCATCCCAACCGTGAAGTACGGGAGTGGCAGCATCATGTTGTGGGGGTGCTTTGCTGCAGGAGGGACTGGTGCACTTCACAAAATAGATGGCATCATAAGGACGGAAAATTATGTGGATATATTGAAGCATCTCAAGACATCAGTCAGGAAGTTAAAGCTTGGTCACAAATGGGTCTTCCAAATGGACAATGACCCCAAGCATACTTCCAAAGTTGTGGCAAAATGGCTTAAGAACAACAAAGTCAAGGTATTGGAGTGGCCATCACAAAGCCCTGACCTCAATCCTATAGACAATTTGTGGGCAGAACTGAAAAAGTGTGTGCGAGCAAGGAGGCCTACAAACCTGACTCAGTTACACCAGCTCTGTCAGGGGGAATGAATCAAAGTTTACCCAACGTATTATTGGAAGCTTGTGGAAGGCTACTCGAAATGTTTGACCCAAGTTAAACAATTTAAAGGCAATACTACCAAATACTAATTGAGTGTATGTAAACTTCTGACTCATTGGGAATGTGATGAAAGAAATAAAAGCTGAAATAAATAATTCTCTCTACTATCATTCTGACATTTCACATTCTTAAAATAAGTGGTGATCCTAACTGACCTAAGACAGGGAAGTTTAACTTGGATTAAATGTAATGAATAGTGAAAAACTGAGTTTAAATGTATTTGGCTAAGGTGAATGTAAACTTCTGACTTCAACTGTACAAGCCCTTAACCAACAATGCAGCTAAGAAAATACTAACAAAAAAAGAGAGATAACAAATAATTAAAGAGCAGCAGTAAATAACAATAGCGGGACTATATACAGGGGGTACCGGTACAGAGTCAATGTGTGGGGGCACCGGTGTCGAGGTAATATGTACATGTAGGTAGAGTTATTAAAGTGACTATGCATAGATAATAGCAGAGAGTAGCAGCCACGTGGGCGGGGGGGTGTAAGCTTGGCCCCGGTGATGTACTGGGCCTCTGTAGTGCCTTGCGGTCGTAGGCCGAGTAGTTGCCATACCAGGCAGTGATGCAACCCTTCAGGATGCTCACGATGGTGCAACCTTTTGAGGATCTGAGGACCCATGCAAAATCTTTTCAGTCTCCTGAGGGGGAATAGGTTTTGTCATGCCCTCTTCACGACTGTCTTGGTGTGCTTGGACCATGTTAGTTTGGTGATGTGGACACCAAGGAACTTGAAGTTCTCAACCTGCTCAATACAGCCCCGTCGATGAGATTGGGAGCGGGCTCGGTCCTCCTTTTCCTGTAGTCCACAATCACCTCCCACGTTGAGGGAGAGGTTGTTGTCCTTGCACCACACGGTCAGGTCTCTGACCTCCTCCCTATAGTCTGTCTCATCGTTGTCGGTGATCAGGCCTACCACTGTTGTGTCATCAGCAAACTTGATGATGGTGTTGGAGACGTGCCTGGCCATGCAGTCATGAGTGAAAAGGGAGTACAGGAGGGGACTGAGCACGCACCCCTGAAGGGCCCCCATGTTGAGGATCAGCGTGGCGGATGTGGTGTTACCTACCCTTACCACCTGGGGGCGGCCCGTCAGGAAGTCCAGGATCCAGTTGCAGAGGGAGGTGTTTAGTCCCAGGGTCCTTAGCTTAGTGATGAGCTTTGAGGGCACTATGGTGTTCACTTCAAAGTAAATCTCAGCTCTTAAAATTACACTCAAGAAAAACTATGATACACCGAAGAAAAATATAAACACAACATGTGAAGTATTGGTCCCATGTTTCATGAGCTGAAAAAAAATATCCCAGAAATGTTAAAAGCTTATTTCTCAAAAATGTTGTGCATAAATTTGTTTACATCCCTGTTAGTGAGCATTTCTCCTTTGCCAAGATAATCCATTCACCTGACAGGTGTGGCATATCAAGAAGCTGTTTAAACAGCATTATCATTACACAGGCCACTCGAAAATGTGCAGTTTTGTCACACAACACAATACCACAGTGCATTTGGCATGCTGACTGCTGGAATGTCCACCAGAGCTGTTGCCAGATAATTTAATGTTAATTTCTCTACCATTTCTCTACCACTCCAACTTAGTTTTAGAGAACTTCGCTGTATGTTCAACCGGGGTCACAACCGTAGACTACGTGTAACACTTTACATGTTGCGTTTATATTTTTGTTCAGTATAAATAAAATCAATGAGAGAATAGTCAGATGAAATGATAATTCAAATATTGGTGCACATGGCAATCTTTCCTTAAGTGCAGAGATGTATTATAGGTAAAGAATGTGTGGGAGAATTAACGCAGCAGAAAGATCAGCATGTTAGTTCAAATCCAAGGTGGGGTCCTATTCAAAAGTCAATATTAAGTGATAATGTCAAATGTAATAATATTGTTTAAAGATTTGTACACTATTTTAGCTGAACAGCATTCCACTTACCTTAAAACCCAGATACCATTTCATTACTTTACTTAAAATGGTTTGGGTCACCTGGGACAATCAAGGGAGCTTCAGGTGACCATGACACAACAACAAACTCGTCTCCGGGACAAACTGGGAACTAGAAAAAGGTATGCAAAGGAAAAGGTATGCAAAGGAAAAGGTATGCAAAGGAAAAGGTATGCAAAGGAAAAGGTATGCAAAGGAAAAGGTATGCAAAGGAAAAGGTATGCAAAGGAAAAGGTAAGCAAAGGAAAAGGTATGCAAAGGAAAAGGCGCAACACTCGCTCACCATTAAACATTTGTTGTTTTATTTAAGCAAGGTTAAAAGATAAACATTTCGGCCTACATTGGCCTTAATCAGAATCATAATGTTTTTTATACACAGTATGCACATTGATTAGACACAGTAAGTTTAACATAGTAGAAAACACACAAAGTCCCGGTCTTATAATATCACGTCAGTAAGCCATGAGCAGTATATGTTGGTCAAGAGCCAACGTCATTCCTGAACCTGTTGATCTCACACGTGCTCTGTCCTGTTCTAGCACAGCCATCAGATCACACAGACAGACCTTGTGCTGCAGAGCAGTGAAGCGAGGACTTGATGTTTTAACAAAAACACTAACAGAGACAGTAAAATAGGACACCCAACTCACTCGGTCTTCATCCCCTCTCACTTCACCTGCACTATTAACCTTAGCAGCACACTCAGCATTTACCACAGAATATGCAGCCCACAGGATGTACTGCAGAATGAGTAACTGCTGTAACATGTCCACTGCAAAGGGTTGTGTGAGGACAGAGATGGCATTTGGCATAAAGACTTAATATCTAGCATGACAATAACAATTCAACAACCGGGTGGGCTGTGAGCAAACTTCACATCACAGTTAGAAAATAAAAAGTTTGACTAAGACCATTTCCTTAGAATGTTTATACTGTACAACCAAAGTCAGACTTCAGGCTATACCTCGATCTAAAGTTCCACTTTATGTTTGCCACAACATAAACCCTCCTGGGTTGTCATGGGTTTATTTCTGCATGGCTATTGTCTGACTCCACATGAAACCTGACCAGTGCTGTCTGTAGTGTTCAGAGAACGTCCTAGCTAGCATAGAAACACACAGAGCTTAGGGAGGAACAGCTCCCACACCACCAAGAGACAAAACATCACATGCATATTATGCACCCACGCACATACCACAGAAACAGCCACACTCGTCACACAATCTGTTAAGCGCAGCTATACCTCTTCGTAGGGATTTATGGTGACAACGTTGGGCTTTTATTTGCTTTTCCCTCCGCAATTTCACCCCAGAAATGGCTTGGTCCGGCCGTATCCCTGGGCGACCCCCTTTTCACAGGGCTAACGAATGTAGCGGATGTTTCTACGCTACTGAGTGGCCAATAGGGAACACTGCAGCATGGAATCTAGCTGCCAGAGGTCACTGCTGTACTGAGCACTGGGCAGTACTGCTGTGCACAGCCTCTCTCTCTCAGGCAAGCCAGCCTGAACAGCATACCAAGCAGGGGCTCACAGCTCAGTTTAAGAAATCACTGGGATTCTCTGGGCCAAAGTTTGCTGGAGCTGGAGGGACTTATTGTTGGTTATTGCTGACGGGGCACTTCGTTTGTGGTCAGCGAGTCCCAGACTGAATTATTCTTCTGCTCTCCACCCTGGTTTCACAGTTTGTGCTGGCAACTGTTGTACCCAACGATGTATATAAACCCTGGATGACTGACAGGGGGCATGTACTGAAGCCACCACGCTGCCATCTTGGTATTCGTCTTCCAGTGTAAAAAAGATTTTGGAAGCTATAGGAATGCATTTATTAATGTTCACATTAGTTTTTGACACGTTTATTATTTTACAGACACCTTAATGCATACTTTAAAATGATATTCATGTTAGCTAAACATGATTAAAAACAAGTATTTTGTTTTTGAGTACTAACGTTACTGTCCCCACTACAACCCCAAAAAATACTTAAATACATGTAATTTTGTTCTTGAAACATTTCATTGAAATATTGTAGAATTCCATTAATTCCTGTGGAGGACTGCTGGGGAGTACCAACATGGCCGACCGGTAGCTTCAAAGCCTCTCAATGGCCAACAAATAGCATCCAGGGTTTATACACATCATTGGATGTACCTAGTTTTAATTGGAGCTCCTGAACCTCAAGTTCTTTCTTATTTTTGTCAGAGCAACTAACTCAGACATGAATTAAGACTGGGGAGAAAGCTTTAAAGCTTGAGATTATAAGTAAGACTTACTTATAAAGACTCCCCAAATGTAACTTATTACATTTAACCTTCATGAACTTTGTAATATGGGGACAGAGCAGGTTGAATGTGAGTGCATTCTGCAAATTGTTTCTGCTGCCATTTGGTACATTTAGGACCCCGTCTGGGCTTCCCAGTGTGTTTCCATGTGTGCCTCCTGTCCTCTTGGAGCAATATTAATTACTACACCACTGAGACTGTGCAGGGAACAGAACACTTTCCTGGTGCACATAGTTGCCTGGGGGTCAGGCCTTGGCCCTGTGATGCTGGGGAAACTGGGGAAACTCAGAGCCAACTAGGGTGGTGTCGGGGGGGTCTTTCCTGTTGCCATCGACCCAGGGCCTTGGAGACAGCCAGACAGGAAGCAGGCCCTATACCCTAGCAGTGAGCAACCCTCTCTGGGTAGCCTTTAATTTACCCCCAGGAGTGTACTTCCTGTTAGGCCCATTATCAGTCTTTGTGTAAACTACCCAAAATACCAGAAAGGGTTTTCCCTCCTAATAAAGTGTGTATAAATTGTCCTAAAGCAGTAGGGAATTAAATCAGGTAGGTATTTTCCACCATATAATGACATAATTAATCATGAAAAACAGGAGGATACCTAAACCTGACCAGATTAATAAGCCATACATCTGATTTGATGGTTTCTTGTCTTTGGGAAGCCAAGTGGTATTTAGCTCATGGATGACATTTAAAACAAAGTCAAATGTAAAACTAAGTATGGTAGATTTTATTAATGTTGTCATTATTGATTAATAAAATGACCTAAATACTGAAATTATATAACGAACAAATTATTCAAGTTTGATGGGGTACAAAGAAACAGTCCATCACACGACTGGAAGAAATGAAGTAATTTAAAAGGTGATGTCATGTCTTACCGGCTTAGATGTGGTGGAGGCCAACAGAACAGAAGCAGTTGGACCACTTGCTGTAATGGAACAGCCTGTCAAACAAAAGATAAAAAAAACAGGGGCTGAACTTCAAGCTGACTCTTGATGAAAGATGGATGGGGACATTTTAAAGTACAAACCACATACAGCTACTGTAAAGAACAGGCACACAGCAGTGAAGGGTTCTTTGTGGGTAGATGTTTTGTAGAAGCCAGAATGGAGTCTACAGATAATGTGAAGGTAGGCTTTGTGTTTTGTGAATGAGTGAGAGTGCAGCCAAGTGGCAAATGTCATTCAGGGGGCATTAAAGGACTGGGAGATCACAGAAAACAATATTTAGCCTGACACACACAACTCTAAATTGGTAAACGAGGTCAACTGCTCCTCTGCCTGTGCGTGTGATTGTCTGCTGCACATCTGTTTATGTATGTGTGTTTGTGTGTGTCTGTATTCACCTTTAAAAACCTCTACAGGCAGATGGCAATTGTTATCATGTTATTGAACCACCAACACATGGGAATGATACAGTGGAAAGCAGTACAAGAGGCAATGAATGCACTTGTGATGAACATAGTTTTCCCTTTGGAGTGAATTGAGTCAATGAAAATGGCAGAACAGATACTTAGTACAGCGAACCGCTGTCTATTTGGGGCCTTTGGACATACCATAGCCGTCCCATGATCAAATGGACAAAATGTCTTATGGGTGCATTTAAACACTCAATAAGCTATTCTAGCCATGATTAATAAGCTACCAAGCAGAGATGTCATCCTTTTCTGGGTAATGGGCATGCCAAATCTGTCAGACCAGAGGTTAGAATGAGTCAGTGAGTGTCTAAGTGGAAAGAATGCAGGTTGACAGTGAGTGGAGCGAGAGCTTCCAGTCTATTCCATGAGCTCATGCTGCATTAGGCCATGCAGGTCTGAGCGGCATCTTCCTCCATTGTCCTAGTTAACAGCAGGCCAGCTGCTCAGCCGCTCTCTCACTCTTTCTTGTGGGGCTTTTCTCTCACATGGCACTCATTCAATTACAGGCAGACCAATCAGGGCCTGGGTGCTCTGCTTCCAGCCCCAGCCACAGTCCCACTCAGTTCCCATTGCTGAGTGGCGGGTGCAAGGGGAGGGAGGTAATAAAGAGAAACAATAACTGAGGACATGGCATTTTTAAGAGACATTCTATTTTTTTTAAATAAAAAGACGAATGTATAGTCAACATGTCATTAGTTTTTGTTTTGTTGTGGCTCTCCAAACCATAAATAAGACTGTGAAACATAAGTTAAAGATGGCAATGAACTGTCAATTGGTATTTTTCTTTCTTCCTCGAATCTAACCCTGATCCAAGTGTTTCCTACATTCTGGGAAACCAGACTTCATACTCCACTGCTTTCGTATTGCTGTTCTCCTGTGAAACCTTAAAGGGAAAGTGTATTTATTTTTGTTGTTTCATCCAAATTGTTTTTAAATGGGTTAGCTGGTTCCTTGGCAACGTCCAGAATCTCCTGGCTAGTATTTATCATTATTGGTTAATGGAAAATAAGCTTCACAAAAAAGTGAAATGTCCCTTTAAGATCCCCATGCACAGGGGATAGAGACAGAATCTCACTTTTTTGAGAGATAATACCATCTTTGATATCAGATCTCGAGGATTATCAAAGGAGAAGCGATCTTATACGACACTCAAAGAATAGCAGGTGTGCCGACAAAGAAAAGGAACAAATCACCTCAATGCATTTTCTTTAATTTGCTGACCTTTGTACCTTTTCATAAAATCTTCAACAGATGACAGAGCTTAAAAACTGCATGCTTGGGGGTGTTAATAACGAGACTGAAAGCTTTTCAAAATACATCTGATTTAATTTAGCAGGTTGAGCTAGTCTTTCCCAAAATGTGTTATAATTACTCCATCTGTACATTCTCACAGCCTACACACTGAGTATGACCACCAGGCCTGGCCTATTAAACATCCTACACACTGAGTACGAACACCAGGCCTATTAAACATCCTACACACTGAGAATGAACACCAGGGGTGGCCTATTAAAAAGGAAAGGAATACTTCATATTTGACATTAAACAGTCAGGAAGGGCGCTGATTCTATACAGTAAATCCAATGTGAGCCAGAATGGCTTCTGCCTCTAATAAGAGCGAGTTCCTCTGCTGAGCGGGTTGCCAGGTCTGTGGTGTATTCCCCCTTAGGGATGGTAGCTTTGGAGAAAGAGAGAAGAGCCCTGGTCTCCCTGGCAGATACCCTGGTACTCCCCTCCCCTTTTCCGCCTCCTTCCCCTCTCCTCCTTGGCAAAGCAATCAGCCCTACGTTTGGCCTCAATCAAATAACATTTTTTTCTAATGATCAATTAGCCTTTTAAAATGATAAACTTGGATTAGCTAACACAACGTGCCATTGGAAAACAGGAGTGATGATTGCTGATAATGGGCCTCTGTACGCCTATGTAGATTCCAATAATAATCTGAGGTTTCCAGTTACAATAGTCATGTACAACATTAACAATGTCTACACTGTATTTCTGACAAATTTGATGTTATTTTGAAATGGACAAAAAAATCATTTTCTTTGAAAAACAAGGATATTTCTAAGTGACCCCAAACTTTTGAACGGTGGTGTGTGTGTACACACACGCCCACACACACACACACACACACACACACACACACACACACACACACTTGCAGCACAGGCCACATCCCAATGTCAGATCATCAGAAACTCTGAGATGCAGAAATATGGTAATGTCAAAAGCAGAGCCATGTGTTTTGATCCTTAAAACAGTGATATACTGGGCACCGTCTTGACTGGAGGCATTTTATTTGGCGTGACCCTGCATTGCTGATATCATTCGTAGGGACAGGTTACGTCGCACAAGTGGAAAAGAAATTGCAGCAATCATTCACTAGAAAAGTAACATGAAAGTGGATTTGGAGAGCACATCTTAAAAATGGCAAGCACTTTAATAAAGAGCAAGATAGGTGCCGAGAGCCCTGAAGGTCTATTCCAAAAACTACAGGTCATTAAATCAGAGAGGTCTATTCAGTGCTTATGGCAACGGACACATTTGGACGATCCCCAAGACATATCTGGCAATTCTGAAATCACTACAAGGCCCTGATACATTACAGTGTCAGCAGCGGAACGCATACCTATGTGCCTTATTCCACAATAATTACATTTTAATCTATAAAGCTACTAGCTAAAGCACTTTGCATACTGAGCTTGTCACCGCGTAGATGGGCATGTGCATTGTATATCAAATATGACAATGCCGTTACAGTACCTACAGTATGTCCGTGTCTTCATATAGTCCATCATCCCATTGGTCTGTCTATAGCCTATGAGAGAGGGACAGACAGGGGCCACCTAGGCAGCGTGGACAGCATGGGTTCAGAATTTATTACACACTAATTAGGCCATCTGTGCATTATTTATTTATTTTTATTTGACCTTTATTTAACAAGGCAAGTCAGTTAAGATTATTATTATTTTTTTTACAATGACGGCCTACCCCGGCCAAACCTGAACGATACTGGGCCAATTGTGCACCGCCCTATGGGACTCCCAATCACGCCCAGATGTGATTTAGCCTGAATTCGAACCAAGGACTGTAGTGACGCCTTACACTGAGATGCAGTGCCTTAGACCGCTGCGCCACTCGGGTGCCCATTAACAGTGCAGAATATTTCAGATCAGTTATAAACACCTTAGGCATTAAAAGTGTTGGGCCAAATATCACAAAATGAGACACAAGTGCAGATAGGCTTTGATACAGTTCAGATTCTAAAAATACGCTTCACATTACAAAACATAAATTACCAAAATAACTCTTAATGGGAAAAACATGTTTCCCTGCAAGTGAAAAGCGATACATAAAAATAAACTGTTTGAATTAAACAGATAAATCACCAAGGAATCTGGTCAAAAACAGTTGCATTTGGTGCAGTAACGATTACTTAATTTTTAACCAGGTTATTAAACTCACTTTTGCCTAATTGGGTACATTTCTGCCAATACTACTGTAAATCAAGGAATATAAATCACATACTGTATACGCAACATGATCACTAAACACAAAAACACAATGCAAAAAATATAGTTCACTATCTGCAAGTGCTAGTCAAGTCAAGTGCTTCTTGACTTGTAAATTGTAAATCATTTGAATGAATACAAAATGATTAGCAAATTATGGATTAAGATTTACACACAACTAGAAGCAGCCTGTGTATGATGCACCAGCTACTTTTGTCAGCTGCCCACATCAGTGTTCCTCTTGCATGGTCTGAGAGCTCCTGTCCTCTCCTGCAGTAGCAGAAGCAGCAGTGTGCTAAGTCTCATAGTCCTGTCCCAGTCCTAAGAGTGAATGATCGGATCCTTTCCTGACTGACAATCTCTCCCCACAACCGCACTACCCTGTCCCAGCTGCTTTCCTTGCACACTGGCAACTGAGAAGCATAGCTTAAAGGGACACTTCAGGATTTTGGCAATGAGGCCCTTTATTTACTTCCCCAGAGTCATATGAACTAGTGGATACCAGTGTTATGTATCCCATAGCCAATGCTAACTAGTGCTAGCGCAATGATAACACTAGTTAGTTGACTCGAGAAACATCTTATAACTTCCTTCACACTGGACTGAGACAAAACAATGGTATCCACAAGTGTATCTGACTCTGGGGAAGTAGATACGGGGCCTCATTGCCAAAATCAAATTCAAAAGGCCGACGTACAGCCACGATGAGAGTAAAGCTACCTCTGATATGTAGTTAGTCTGGCTATCCAGCAGCCCAATTACTGTATGTCTAGCAGTGACAGTATTTCCTGATCAGTAGCTAACCATTCAAATGCAGTGACACTGGCCATTACCAAGTTGTATGTTTTATTTAGTGAACTTTAGTTTGTAAAACGGGGTACCACATACTAAAATGACTTGGTCCTGCCTCATGCCATGTGCCTGTGTAGCGTCCAATGAGTTGACTGAGCCGGTCTGTGGCAGTTCCCACGTCTGTTGGGAAAGCCAGCACTCCTAGACCCATACCCAGTCCCACAGATGCACTGGGGATGGGGGGGGGGGGTTCAATGTAAATAGTCCGGGTGGACATTTGATTAATTGTTCAGCAGTCTTATGGCTTGGAGGTAGAAGCTGTTAAGGAGCCTTTTGGACCTAGACTTGGCGGTCCGGTACCGCTTGCCGTGTGGTAGCAGAGAGAACAGTCTATAACTAGGGTGACTGTGCCCTGTGTCTGTGTCCATGTCTGTCCTGTGGTCACGTCTGCACATGGTACATCATTCTCAACCACAGTCTCTAGAAGAAGAACAATACTCATGGAAACGCCTCGGTGAACGCTCTCATGGATTCTGATTTATCCTCACAGTTTGAGGCAGAAACCACTGGCATCCTCTCTGGACTGTGTTTTCCATTGCTTTCCATTTCAAGAATTGGCCAATGTTTTCTAATGGTCTTAAATGGGATCAAACCCTTCAAACCCAAAGGCCCAGACAATGGGTGTTTTCAGCCACTTTCCTGGTGTGCAATTTAGTTCCAGAGTTCAAGCCTAGCTCGACTCTCCGTGCGAGCTAAGCAAGCGTACAGCAGGCTACGCAGCATGCGTGGGTTCAACCCCATTTACTTGTTAAGTGGGGACCCCTCAATGTGTGAATGTGTTGTAGCAGCACCAAACAAACCCCCGCTGCCGCCCCTGGGTGGTGGATTTAGAGGGGGACAAAGTGAGAGGGAGGGAAGGGGTTTATGGGTCAACTTGTCTGCGTCATCTCAGCTGAGGAGAGGCCAGTCCCTGGAAAAGAGGACAAGGACCTCATGACCGTAAACAAACACCAACACTAACAGGTCACTCTAGAATGTTTGGATTTCTGCAATGGTCCGAGGACTTTATCAATGTAACATTTCTCTGCGTATTGACACAGTGTTGTTATTTTAGCCAACCATTTTCACACTTCAAAAGAAGCTTGACAATTTGCCTGCTAGTTTGAGTGAGAATAGTACAGGGCTCTGGTTTGCGAAGTGGCAAGGACGTATCATGGTCTGCAGGCTTCAGTTGAGAACCTCCTTCTGGCCAACAATGTGCAGAAAGATCTAGAAATTCAAAAGGCCATCATCCTGGCCTATTGCTTTCAATCAAGAAAAATCCCTGAATCTCGCCTTCACAAAATAGCAAAAATAAGATTCCAGGATTTGTATGGGAAATGCTGATGATGGTCGTTTCCTTCCTGTGAACTGTTAGAAATCCATTAAATGTAGCTAGCTTGCAGGAAATGTTTGACTTTGTTTAGTTGCATTATGTAAGCACAAAATAATATTAAGGTCCACATTTAAATGGCCATTGCAATGTATTTGAAGAAATCTTTATTATCCTCCCTTTACAAATTGTGACTGAAATGTTAAATGCGTCGGTCGGTCAGTACAGTGCCAGCCTGCCCCGCTCATGGTTACCACTGCAAACAGGGCCTAGCCAGCTTTGTATTTAGATGAGAGATGAGGACTGCTGCTGGGTGTGAATTTGGAGGGCCTGTAGAGGGCACTCTTCCATCTGGATGAACAGTATAATTCATGGCTAGAGTGCAGTGATGGGGAAACTGCAGTGATGGATGCAAATAGAGCAAGCTCACAGTTAGTACAAACTGTCATACAATTAGGCTAACTGGAATTAGGCTAATCCTTTCTTTTCAAGGCACATTTCCTAATATTTATAATGTTATTTGTGAGGGAGAGGATAAAGAATCAAAATGCCTTTTCAAAACAACTCTTACAATTTTATAGCAACATGAAACAAACCAAACAGCTAATTTGCATGCAAATGACGTGTCGGATTAATGAGGAAAACATAAATAGTTTAACCGAAATCTCTGAGAAGAACATGGCTAAATAGGAGTTCATCTGCTAAATCAAGGAATATCCTCCTGAATGGATCTGCTGACTCGAACTGCCAGCAGCGTCACTCTGTTTTCTCTAAGATAAACACAGCGTCAAACTAATTATATTAGAGATGGGAATAATGCTAAAAGAAATATAGATGTGCACAGGCAGGCACACACACACACTGCAACAGGTAAAGGAAACGAGAGGCTTCACATACCAGATGTTTGAGTGTAATGTATTATTGATAGTCCCTGGTGAAACCACTGGGGAGGACATTCAGAACATATATTTTAGGGTCATAAAAGGTCAACTATTTACGGAGAAGCTAGGGGGCAAATCAGACGGACATCCACTCAATACACCAGGAAAAGCATTGACATGACTGCATCTTTAGAGCATCATAATCAGTGCTTCCATTTGCTTCATATTGTGAATTTCAGTGAACCAATAAAAAGTCTGGAACCCGAATATGATTTGAGCTTGTGTTCAACTTGCAGTAATGCAATGCAGGGGAATCAGAGTGAGATTGAAAGGCAAATGACCCATGACTAGTCACTCAGCTGATGTTGGGGCAGACAGCAGGGGAAATAAGAGGCTTGGCTGTTGCTTCCAGATGCACTAATGACTGTATTTAAGCGGTGTCAAGTATAGTTTACGCCAGAGCGAGCAGACCAGTCCAAAACCACGATGGTTGAAGTCAAAACCAGAAGGATTTTGCGAATGCAGGTGGCAGTGTGGAGTTGTGTTGTGGTAGGTGCTCAGAGGAGTTACACAAGTCAACAACAGGGATGCAGCTATCCATTCCGGGAGAGATCTATGATGCACAGTGACACAATTATAATAGGGGTTATAGGATCACATAGATCGACAGGTAGCCTAGCCCAGCGGTTAAGCCTAGCTTAGAGGTTAAGCGTGTTGGGCCAGCAACCGAAAAGTCCCTGGTTCAAATCCCTGAGTTGACTAGGTGAAATAAAAAATCTGTCAATTTGCCCATGAGCAAGGCACTTAACCCTAATTGCTCCTTTAAATTCACTCTGGATAAGATTGTCTGCCAATTGGCAAAAAATAATAATCTACATCAACAAAACTCTCCAAGTCAGAGAATGAAAAGGAAAAAGTTTTCCCTGTCAGAGCTGGGAAGTGATACATGATATAGTAATTACAGGTATAGGAGCATCTAATCAGTAGTTTATTACTTCATACACAGCAGTAAATGACAGACAGCCTAGCTGACCTCCTTCTGCAAAACATTGATAAAAAGAAGAGATGCGTTCAGAATGATATGTCTACAGTGAGGAAGCCCGGGGGAAGTCGAGAGAAGTAGCGAGAGGGAGGTCCATGTTTACCGACTTGTTTAAATTGCCACAGTGTGGTAGCCTAGCCAAGAAGCCCAGCAAGCCTTTCTTCTAGCTCACAACGGTGCTTTTGATTATAGGCCTGGCGGGAGCTTGAGGGAGAGATGGCTGTGCCTTGGCAATGAGCTTCCCTTGTCTGCCATTAGTCACACTGGGGACAACTCTCTGAGGTCCTTCACTTATAGTAGCTACTACTTCACACTGTACAGAAGAAGTGTTATGGTAGGCCTACTAAAAGCATTAGCTAGGCCACTACTTCACACTGGACAGAAATCAGACACTGTGGCTCAGGTACTAGGTTACATATTGCCATAGAATATTTCCTAGTAGTAGGTGTTTTTACTACATTATTACCATGGTTGCTACTGAAATGGATAGAAATTAACAACAGAACGATCTACATTTTTTTTTTTTATTATTTATATATTTATTGTTGTTGCACTGTTGAGAGGAGAGCTTGCAAGTAAGCTTTTCATTGTACTGTGTATCCTGTGCATATGACAAAACAAACATTGACTTGATCTGAGATGCGATGGGAGAACAGAGAATGAAGAAAACAAACTTTCCAGGAACTGACTGTTCCCTGCTCTGACTACTAAAGGTTATGTGAGCAACTCTGTCTGGAATAAGTGTAATTCCCCTGCTAGGTCTACTAAAGACTTTAGCTAGCTACTCGTTCACATTGGACAGGGGTCAGACTATGCTGACTCAGGGAATAGATGCTGTATTGACAAATTATTTATCCTACCCTTTACGTGGTGCTACTGCAACTCACAAATTAACATTAGAAGGGCCTGTGATGTGGGGTACAGATGTGTTCAAGTCGCAGCTGGAAAACCAACTCTTTCCTGAAAAAATAAGATTTTTTTCCTGCTCTGAGAGAGAGACAGAGGTCAATGGTAGGAGTTGTCAGGCAATGAGCAGTGAGTGTCTGTGATAAGTGATTGATGCTACAGACTAGCCTATAAACATTAGGTTGGGACTAAATCATCTTGAGGTCAGAGCATACAGCAGATGAGCGGTAGTCCCATGATCACACACCGGTAGTCCCATGATCACACCCCCCCCCCCCCCTCAATATCTCACATATGGGCTCCGTCTCTACTAATGAGAAGCCTTAAGGTTCCACTTTGTATTGTTAAATTTCACCACAGCACGATGACATCAACACTCCATAAAATATCATATTATGCTGAGGTACTTCCCAAAAAGTACATTATTAAAAACCTGTTTCATAGCCAGTTAAAATGTAACTTCGTGATCAAGAGGATCTGAATAATGAAGCCTGATGAGGGATCCATCCACCCCTAGACCTGCCTCTATCAGTCCTGTAGGAGATATAAAATATGGGCCAATTCATCAAACACAGGCCAGTCACAAACTGACTTCAGCTAGCTGGCAAGCTCCTGAAACAAATCATTTCCATATAACACTCTTCGGATAGTGAGAGATTGGTTATGTATGGATATGATCATTAAAGTTGAATTGCAACCCAATATAGCAAGGGTTAGACATTAATAATATCACTTTTAAATAATATATTCACTCCAGAGAGATAGACAAGTTATCTAAAGCGACACAAAGAAATTGCTCCCTCATGCCTGACTGTGTATACTCCTTCAAGCCTCTGCTAAATAAAGGTTCACAGATACGTACTACAACTCCGAAGCCTGCTCATCTTCCAAACTCTATTTGGGTTTCCACTTTACTCTCTCCCACGACATCCATAATGTTTTAGTCTTTATAAGGACATTTCGAAATCTTTCAACTTCATATTCATCATCTCCAGCACCACCCCTGTAATGGTTCTCGTGGGCTGAAGGAAGAGTGGACCAAGGTGCAGCGTTTAAAGTGTTCATGATTTAATCCAAAAAACCAAATCGAACAAAAACAACAAACAGGAGAAGGAACGCGAAACAGTTCTGTCTGGTGCAGACACAAAACAGAAAACAACTACCCACAAACCACAGGTGGGAAAAGGCGACCTAAGTATGGTTCTCAATGAGACAACGATAGACAGCTGCCTCTGATTGAGAACCACACCCGGCCAAACACATAGAAATAGAAAACCTAGAACAAAAACCTAGAATGCCCACCCCAACTCACACCCTGACCAAACCAAAATAGAGACATAAAAAGGATCTCTAAGGTCAGGGCATGACAACCCCAAAAATCAACATATGTGAAAATGGCACGTTTCTACGTTTTGTATTAAAAAATATATTGGAAACACTTTCCGCTTACATCAACCAATTAGTAGACAATTAGTCAGCAATGCATACTCATAATTGGTTAAAATCACATGATGCACACATCTTTTTTTCCACACAACATAGAAACATATCATTTTCACATATGTTGATGTTAGGGTGGTGCTGGAAATGATGAATATAAAGTAGATTTTTTTTTTTTTTTTTATGTCTCTTTACGAAAACACTAGGACCAGACATCCCTTGTTACTGTAAAAACATGACCCAAACCAATCCCTCAGATTGTGGCCTTTAAAAATTAAGAGCACTTATGAGGCCTTCATTTCCAAGTAAAGCATTTTTCCTCCCAAGAGAAGCAACCATTTCAATCATGTTAAAGTTTACAGCACATATAGCTGATAGGGATCTTAAAGGTGTTGTCTAATCATCTTCTACCTCCCCAGTGCTATATACAGTAAGTGCCTTGTAAAAGTCCAGTTTTATGCAGCAGTGGTGGCTCTCATCTCAGATAACAGTTCAAACAGCCAGAGGCCAAGCCCAGACAAGGCTTGCCAAAAACCCAGACAAAGACAATTGTCACTGGCTACATTCACTGTCAGGAAATCCTCCCCCATTAGTCAACAAGCTGGACATTACCACTGCTACGAGGTAGGGTTGCATTGAGCATGACTTATCGTAGAGTAACAGCCAGTCAAGTCTTTCTCAGTTCTGAGGAACTCTAGCCTTTATAGGTAATAAGACATGTTGTATTTGCCATCATCTACCAAAGTACTAAATAACAGAGCAATTCTGAGCCGATAAGGAAGATATCAACATGTCTCAGTCTGAGCAGGACACAGCTTGCCTTCCCATTCATAATACTGTCATTGTTTGATAGCACTTGTAAAAGCCTTGCCGAAGCTGAAATAATCTGAGCTAATGGCAGGGGATGCCTTGGCAGTCACACCAGAACAACACTTCAACCCAACTGTCTAAACAAGATACCATTAACCGCAAGGGAACCGAGCAAAAGCCTCCCTACCATTTTATAGCAAGCGCAACACAACAGGATGCCTCCATTCCCCAGGTTCACGCTGAGATTTCAAAGGAAATACTGCTTAAAAACAAGAGCATGCAGAATGCATGACTCTAAAATAGTAAACGGCAGCGTGAGGTTGCTCAAATAGCAGTGTCAAAATATAGACACAGAATGTGCTCGCAGCGTATGTATAGCTGGAGGCCGCATCCGAGAAGCATTTCATAAATGTGCACTACAGCACAGAAAAACATGGATACATTTACTGTCTTCAATCCTGAAATGAGCCGTCTGAAAAGTATGGGTGTGATCTGAGCTGCTGTTTGTGAGCCAGCCAGGGGTAGATGCACAGTCAGAGTCTGACCCCCTGGACCGATCCAGCCAGGGATGCCTCAAATAGACAGAGGCCAAGCCTTGTTCCTGTTTGTGATTGGCCCTGAGCTGTAGCCACAGTGGGTACAGACTGGCACTGAGACCCTGAGCCAGAGGTCAAAGGGACAAAAAAAATGCTGATATAGCAGCCATTGTGGCCCAGTGGCATGGGATCTACCCAGCGCTGTTCAGACTGTCCAAGAGAATGGGAACTTTCATGAAGGGGCAGCGGAAAAGGGCTTGAGCTGGTCACCATGAGTGTAGCCTATGGGACACAGAGGCAAAATAAACATAATTGGGACTAGGGTTGCACATTTTGGGGAATATTCAGAGGTGCAAACTTTCCGTGGGAATTAACGGAAATATATGCAAATTAATATTAAAACCATTTAAATGTAGATGTTTTTTGCGTTGGATGTATTTACCACATCATACGGAGACAGACACAAATCTTTTACCTTAATCATTTGCAATTAAGTCCTTCCAATAGAAAAAAAAAAGATTTAGTTACAAATTGAAATTGTATTAAATGAGTTGACTCTTCACATGGGATGATTTCACTGAACAACAAAAGAAAGGGAATATTGAATAATTCCCCAATGATCCATTGCATCTCCCAAAAACGTTTTCAACATACAGTTGAAGTCGGAAGTTAACATACATCTTAGCCAAATACATTTAAACTCAGTTTCACAATTCCTGACATTTAATCCTAGTCCCTGTTTTAGGTCAGTTAGGATCACCACTTCATTTTAAGAAATTTTCTGAAATATCAGAATAATAGTAGAGAGAATGATTTATTTCAACTTTTATTTCTTTCATCACATTCCCAGTGGGTCAGAAGTTTACATACACTCAATTAGTATTTAGTAGGAATGTCTTTAAATTGTTTAACTTGGGTCAAACGTGTTGGGTAGCCTTCCAAAAGCTTCCCACAATAAGTTGGGTGAATTTTGGCCCATTCCTCCTGACAGAGCTGGTGTAACTGAGTCAGGTTTGTAGGCCTCCTTGCTCACACACAATTTTTCAGTTCTGCCCACACATTTTCTATGGGATTGAGGTCAGGGCTTTGTGATGGCCACTCCAATACCTTGACTTTGTTGTCCTGAAGCCATTTTGCCACAACTTGAAGTATGGAAGTATGTTTGGGGTCATTGTCCATTTGGAAGACACATTTGCGACCAAGCATTAACTTCCTGACTGATGTCTTGAGATGTTGCTTCATTTCCTGCCTCATGATGCCATCTATTTTGTGAAGTGCACCAGTCCCTCCTGCAGCAAAGCACCCCCACAACATGATGCTGCCACCCCCGTGCTTCACGGTTGGGATGGTGTTCTTCGGCATGCAAGCATCCCCCTTTTTCCTCCAAACATAACGATGGTCATTATGGCCAAACAGTTCTTTTTTTGTTTCATCAGACCAGAGGACATTTCTCCAAAAAGTATGATCTTTGTCCCCATTTGCAGTTGCAAACCGTAGTCTGGCATTTTTATGGCGGTTTTGTGGCAGTGGCTTCTTCCTTGCTGAGCGGCCTTTTACTGTGGATATAGATACTTTTGTACCTGTTTCCTCCAGCATCTTCACAAGGTCCTTTGCTGTTGCTCTGGGATTGATTTACACTTTTCGCACCAAAGTACGTTCATCTCGAGGAGACAGAACGCGTCTCCTTCCTGAGCGGTATGACAGCTGCGTGGTCCCATGGGTGTTTATACTTGCGTACTATTGTTTATACAGATAAACGTGGTACCTTCATGCGTTTGGAAATTGCTCCCAGGGATGAACCAGACTTTGGAGGTCTACAATTTTTTTCTGAGGTCTTGGCTGATTTCTTTTGATTTTCCCATGTCAAGCAAAGAGGCACTGAGTTTGAAGGTCAGCCTTGAAATACATCCACAGGTACACCTCCAATTGACTCAAATGATGTCAATTATCAGAAGCTTCTAAAACCATGACATTTTCTGGTATTTTCCAAGCTGTTTAAAATGCAGTCAACTTAGCGTATGTAAACTTCTGGCCCACTGGAATTGTGATACAATGAATTATAAGTGAAATAATCTGTCTGGAAAATATTTTGGAAAAATTACTTGTGTCATGCAAAGTAGATGTCCTAACCGACTTGCCAAAACTACAGTTTGTTAACAAGAAATTTGTGGAATGGTTGAGATTTAATCATGGAATGGTCGAGATTTCATGACTCCAACCTAAGTGTATGTAACCTTCCGACTTCAACTGTACAGTTGTGGCCAAAAGGTTTGAGAATGACACAAATATTAATTTCCACAATGTTTGCTGCTTCAGTGTCTTTAGATATTTTTTGTCAGATGTTACTATGGAATACTTAAGTATAATTACAAGCATTTCATGAGTGTCAAAGGCTTTTATTGACAATTACATGAAGTTGATGCAAAAGCCAATATTTGCAGTGTTGACCCTTCTTTTTCAAGACCTCTGCAATCCGCCCGGGCATGCTGTCAATTAACTTCTGGGCCACATCCTGACTGATGGCAGCCCATTCCTGCATAATCAATGCTTGGAGTGGTCAGAATTTGTGGGTTTTTGTTTGTCCCACCCGCCTCTTGAGGATTGACCACAAGTTCGCAATGGGATTAAGGTCTGGGGAGTTTCCTGGCCATGGACACAAAATATCGATGTTTTGTTCCCCGAGCCACTTAGTTATCACTTCTGCCTTATGGCCAGGTGCTCCATCATGCTGGAAAAGGCATTGTTCGTCACCAAACTGTTCCTGGATGGTTGGGAGAAGTTGCTCTCGGAGGATGTGTTGGTAACATTCTTTATTCATGGTTGTGTTCATAGGTAAAATGTTGAGTGAGTCCACTCCCTTGGCTGAGAAGCAACCCCACACATGAATGGTCTCAGGATGCTTTACTGTTGGCATGACACAGGACTGATAGTAGAGCTCACCTTGTCTTCTCCAGACAAGCTTTTTTCCGGATGTCCCAAACAATCGGAAAGGGGATTCAGAGTAAATGACTTTACCCCAGTCCTCAGCAGTCCAATCCCTGTACATTTTGCAGAATATCAGTCTGTCCCTGATGTTTTTCCTAGAGGGAAGTGGCTTCTTTGCTGCCCTTCTTGACACCAGGCCATCCTCCAAAAGTCTTCACCTCACTGTGTGTGCAGATGCACTCACACCTGCCTGCTGCCATTCCTGAACAAGCTCTGTACGGGTCGTGCCCCGATCACGCAGCTGAATCAACTTGCTGGACTTTCTTGGGCGCCCTGAAGCCTTCTTCACAACAATTGAACCGCTCTCCTTGAAGTTCTTGATGATCCGATAAATGGTTGATTTAGGTGCAATCTTACTGGCAGCAATATCCTTGCCTGTGTAGCCCTTTTTGTGCAAAGCAATGATGACAGCACGTGTTTCCTTGCAGGTAACCACAGTTGACAGAGGAAGAACAATGATTCCAAGCACCACCCTCCTTTTGAAGCTTCCAGTCTGTTATTCGAACTCAATCAGCATGACAGAGTGATCTCCAGCCTTGTCCTCGTCAACACTCACACCTGTGTTAACGAGAGAATCAGTGACTTGATGTCAGCTGGTCCTTTTGTGGCAGGGCTGAAATGCAGTGGAAATGTTTTTGGGGGATTCAGTTCATTTGCATGGCAAATAGGGACTTTGCAATTCATCTGATCACTCTTCATAACATTCTGGAGTATATGCAAATTGCCATCATAAAAACTGAGTCAGCAGTTTATTTGTGTCATTCTCAAAACTTTGGCCACGACTGTACATCTGTAAAAAGTCTAGAAACTAAAGCTTTGCTTGTCTTCCTCTCAGGCTTCCACGTCTTCTCCCTGGACCTCCTCAATGTCCACCTCTTGAACATCAGACTCTGAGGCCTATTCTTCACTGTCACTTTCCAACCTTGTTGAGGACAGCTCGTTGTCAGGCTCAAAAAGCCTGTTGAACTCTGTTGAACTCTGTTGAACTCTGTTGAACTCTGTTGAACTCTGTTGAACTCTGCATCCAGCAAATTAGTAGATAAAGCATCTCAGGTTGGAGGGGTGTATGCTGGGCGAAGAACATTAAGAAATCTCTTCCAATACACATTGCCTATGAGCATCAGAGGTGAACCAGTTGTATACACAGCTCAAGCAAGACATTCATCAGCATTTCTCTGACTACGTTCCACGATTGAGTCAAAAGAAAATCTGATTTCAGGAGGACCATGAGCTGTTCCTATCAATAAGGTGTCTGATTCATCATTTTCACCTCGAGTAGAAGTAGAGGGTCTTTTGTCAGAGGTTGCTTGTTATGAGCGCTAAGGGAACTTCTTGCACTTGGCCAGATGATTCTGCATCTTTGTTGCATTCTTCACATATGATTTGGCAGTTTTTACAAATGTACACAGCGTTTCCTTCGACATTAGCTGCAGTGAAATGTCTCCAGACATCAGATAGTGCCCGTGGCATTTTCCTGTTACAAACTATTACAATTCCATGTACAGATAAATAGTTAAGCAGTCAGATTAAACAACTCCTTTGTAAGATAAATGTTTTAAAATGAAACATGTATGGAAACAGGTGAATTAACACTCCTCAGTTAGCAGGCTCAAGCAAGCTAAAACCCACATGGTAGCAAAAAACTAACTAGCAGAAATTGCTAACAAGTTAGAAATGATTTAAACACACTTTGCTGTACGCTACTACTTACTAGTTAACAAAAGAATTATGTATGTTGTATAAAATATAGTCACCCCACCCAGTATTGTAATCAAAACTTACCAGAAAGCATGTAGTCCTTGGCTCAGACAGTGTAGTAGTGTGAGCTCAATAGCATCTCATTAGTGTGCAAGATCTTGAGAATCAGCTGTACATGTGATGGAAGAATGCACAGTGCATGCAGAGGATTGCAATTCCATTGAATTGAGGATAGTTTAACCAAAATATGCCACAGGAACTAGAATTGCCTTATGTGTATCACACAAAAAAGGTTCACTGTCATAAGCTAACTTTATTGATGAATTTAAGCAAAATTCCCCAAATTCCAGGACGTAACTTCCCATTGAAAAATTCCGGACATTTACCGTAAAGTTTCCAACCCTAATTGGGACTGCTGCTGTTTGTCTAAAACTGCTGCTGTGAATTAACCAGCGTATTTGAGGAGTTCTATGAGCTGCACAGAGTATGATCATTCATTCCAAATAGTCATGGAGAGGGATTGCTGTGCACAGTGCCCTTTGAAGGCAGTTTTATATTGGCTTCATTAAGCAAACCAGCCCAATGAAGGGCTCAATACAATGAAAAACAGATGAGGGTTCTGGAGTGAGGTCATTTGTCTTTGGGTGCGGCATTGCTATTAATTATCCCTGGGCCTTCCTTGTAAGGGATATATGGGAGAAATCCATATGATGTTTGAGGTATGTAGCAAAGAACACATCCATCTTCACATGTTGTCTACATATTCACATCACTCCTCCGAGAAGGACATAAAACAGGAAATTGACATTTCTCCCAGTTACAGGTCTAAGAGGTCACTGACCCTTGGCCAGCATTAGAGCAGGAAGAGTTTGAGAAAACGTGGGGTCAACTGCAAAGCAGAAGACTTAACAAAGGTAAATTAATTCCCTCTGCCAGACCAAGGATGTGAACCAGACAGCCGTGTGTAAAGGCAGAGAGAAAAGCAAAAACAGTTCCCCATAAATAATTAGCCTTATTTATAAAAGGTGTACTCGGACTTCTGTATTGGGCGTATGTATGAATTGGAGAATTTAAAAAATCTATTTGGTTTGTGCTTTCTCAAGTGTGACTTCAACACCTCCCTCTGGAGAGGATGAAGAATCCGAAAGTATGGCAAAATTTGGTATGAAGGGACATTGGTCTGTTTAGGTGGACTTGGAAAACACTTGACAAAGACTGATAAATTAGAAAATGTCTGAACAAAATGTTTGTACAGGCTTGACAGACATTGTACAGTATATTGAGTGGTCAACCACAATGGGCCTACAAGTGAACCGTTGAATATGCTTCAAAGCATGTAAAGTGCAATGCACATCACATCTGGAGAATGCATTGAAGGAATGAGATAGTCACCCTTTTTCACTCATGGCTCATCTTTAAGAGCTCAATAAAAAAAACAGGGCCAACTGTCTATGGAAATAAAGGTTAAAGCCAAAAATGTGGCTGTTGACAATATTGACCAAGTGCTTGAGGAAACATATCAAACATATCAGATGCTAGCTTCCCTACACTGGCTTCCTGTTAAGGCAAGGGCTGATTTCAAGGTTTTACTGTTAACCTATAAAGCATTACATGGGCTTGCTCCTAACTATCTTTCCGAGTTGGTCCTGCCGTACATACCTACACGTACGCTACGGTCACAAGACGCAGGCCTCCTAATTGTCCCTAGACCTAGAATTTCTAAGCAAAC
Organism: Salvelinus alpinus; assembly: GCF_045679555.1. NCBI lineage: Eukaryota > Metazoa > Chordata > Actinopteri > Salmoniformes > Salmonidae > Salvelinus > Salvelinus alpinus. The sequence goes on along the minus strand of NC_092094.1, from coordinate 20,603,882 downwards.
AGCTGGAGGCAGGGCTTTCTCCTATAGATCTCCATTTTTATGGAATGGTCTGCCTACCCATGTGAGAGACGCAGACTCGGTCTCAACCTTTAAGTCTTTACTAAAGACTTATCTCTTCAGTAGGTCATATGATTGAGTGTAGTCTGGCCCAGGAGTGTGAAGGTGAACGGAAAGGCTCTGGAGCAACGAACCGCCCTTGCTGTCTCTGCCTGGCCGGTTCCCCTCTCTTCACTGGGATTCTCTGCCTCTAACCCTATTACAGGGGCTGAGTCACTGGCTTACTGGTGCTCTTTCATGCCGTCCCTAGGAGGGGTGCGTCACTTGAGTGGGTTGAGTTACTGACGTGATCTTCCTGTCTGGGTTGGCGCCCCCCCTTGGTTTGTGCTGTGGTGGAGATCTTTGTGGGCTATACTCGGCCTTGTCTCAGGATTGTAAGTTGGTGGTTGAAGATATCCCTCTAGTGGTGCGGGGGCTGTGCTTTGGCAAAGTGGGTGGGGTTATATCCTTCCTGTTTGGCCCTGTCCGGGGGTATCATCGGATGGGGCCACAGTATCTCCTGACCCCTCCTGTCTCAGCCTCCAGTATTTATGCTGCAGTAGTTTATGTGTCGGGGGGCTAGGGTCAGTTGGTTATATCTGGAGTACTTCTCCTGTCTTATCCAGTGTCCTGTGTGAATTTAAGTATGCTCTCTCTAATTCTCTCCTTCTCTCTTTCTTTCTCTCTCTCGGAGGACCTGAGCCCTAGGACCATGCGTCAGGACTACCGGGCATGATGACTCCTTGCTGTCCCCAGTCCACCTGGCCTTGCTGCTGTTCCAGTTTCAACTGTTCTGCCTGCGGTTATGGAACCCTGACCTGTCCACCGGACGTGCTACCTGTCCCAGACCTGCTGTTTTCAACTCTTAATGATCGGCTATGAAAAGCCAACTGACATTTATTCCTGATTATTATTTGACCATGCTTGTCATTTATGAACATTTTGAACATCTTGGCCATGTTCTGTTATAATCTCCACCCGGCACAGCCAGAAGAGGACTGGCCACCCCTAATAGCCTGGTTCCTCTCTAGGTTTCTTACTAGGTTTTGGCCTTTCTAGGGAGTTTTTCCTAGCCACCGTGCTTCTACACCTGCATTGCTTGCTGTTTGGGGTTTTAGGCTGGGTTTCTGTACAGCACTTCGAGATATTAGCTGATGTACGGAGGGCTATATAAAATAAACTTGATTTGATGATTTGATCCAGGACAATGGAAAATGCAAGAAATGCATTTAAAAGGCGCAATCTGATTTTGTATTTGATTTATTAGGATCCCCATTAGCCAAAGCCAATGGTGACATCTAGTCTTACGGTGGTTAGACAACAAAAATTGCATTACAATTTACATACAGTACATTTAAAAACATTAACATGTAGTGTGTGTGTGCATCTATCAGTTACACATACAGTGCATTCGGAAAGTATTTAGACCCCTTGACTTTTTCCACATTTTGTTACGTTACAGCCTTATTCTAAAATGAATTAAAATAGGGGTTTCCCCCTCAATCTACACACAATACCCCATAATGACAAAACAAAAAACAGTTTTTCAGAAATGTTTGCAAATTGAAATATCACATTTACATAAGTATTCTGACCCTTTACTCAGTACTTTGTTGAAGCACCTTTGGCTGCGATTACAGCCTCGAGTCTTCTTGTGTATGGCGCTACAAGCTTGGCACACCTGTATTTGGGAAATTTCTCCCATTCTTCTCTGCATATCCTCTCAAGATGTTTGATTGGGTTCAAGTCCAGGCTCTGGCTGGGCCACTCAATGACGTTCAGAGACTTGTCCCGAAGCCACTCCTGCATTGTCTTGGCTGTGTGCTTAGGGTCGTTGTCTTGTTGGAAGGTGAACCTTCACCCCAGCCTAAGGTCCTGAGTGCTCTGGAGCAGGTTTTCATCAAGGATCTCTCTGTAAGGATCTCGCTGCTCCGATCATCCTTCCCTCAATCCTGTCTAGTCTCCCAGTCCCTACCGCTGAAAAACATCCCCACAGCATGATGCTGCCACCACCATGCTTCACCGTAGGGATGGTGCCAGGTTTCCTCCAGATGTGATGCTTGGCATTCAGGTCAAAGAGTTCAATCTTGTTTTCATCAGACAAGAGAATCTTGTTTCTCATGGTCAGAGTCCTTTAGGTGCCTTTTGGCAAACTCCAAGCGGGCTTTCATGTGTGTTTTACTGAAGAGTGGCTTCCGTCTGCTGAGATGGTTGTCCTTCTGGAAGGTTCTCCTATCTCCACAGAGGAACTCTGGAGCTCTGTCACAGTGACCATCGGGTTCTTGGTCACCTCTCTGACAAAGGTCCTTCTCCCCTGATTGCTCAGTTTGGCCGGGCGGCCAGCTCTAGGAAGAGTCTTGGAAGATGTTTGGAACCACCATTTAAGAATGATGGAGGCCAGTGTTCTTGGGGACCTTCAATGCTGCAGAAATATTTTGTTACCCTTCCCCAGATCTGTGCCTCGACACAATCCTGTCTCGGAGCTCTACGGACAATTCCTTCAACCCCATGATTGGTTTTTGCTCTGACATGCACTGTCAACTGTGGGACCTTTATATAGACAGGTGTGTGCCTTTCCAAATCATGTACAATCAATTGAATTTACCACAAGTGGACTCCAAATAAGTTGTGGAAACATCTCAAGGATGATCAATGGGAACAGGATGCACCTGAGCTCAATTTCAAGTCTCATAGCAAAGGGTCTGAATTCTTATGTAAATAAGGTATGTTTTTAAATTTGTTATAAATGTGCAAATAAAAAAATAAAAATGTTTTCAATTTGTCATTATGGGGTATTGTGTGTAGATTGACAAGGAAAAGTGTTATTCAATCCATTTTAGAATAAGACTGTAACGTCACAAAATGTGGAAAAAGAGAAAGGGTCTGAATACTTCCTGAATGCACTATATATGTTCCTCTCAAGTTCTTGGCTCTTTCCAGAACAACTACCTTGTCCTTGAACCTCAGGAACTTGATCCCTATCGGCCTGGGTTTGTCACCTGGTGGGTTTTCCAGTCCTGTGGGCGAGCTCCACCTCAATCTTCCTGTGGTCAATCTTCAGTTTCTCTGAGATCATTTCCATCATTTTGTGCTCAGACTCCGTCCAGGTCTCATGTGGATATTCTGAGATTCCATCCACAACCATGTTGTTCCACCTTGATTGTCCCTCGAGTTAATCCGATTTCTCCATCATTGTTATCATGTATTCACATACAGAACTGATGTCCTTTCTCAATGACTTACAGATTGCTGTCATCTTGCCATTCTACTGTTTAAACTCATCGAGCTGACCCTGGGAGCTCGATGAGTTCTTCAAGTCCTGGACCTCTCTGGTCAGGTTGTACATTATTTTAATAGTTGACTCAACCAGTATTTGAACAAAACACTATTTTCTTGCTGTTGTAACAACTGCTTGTAGAACTATTCATGTTCATTTAAAAGATCCTTCACCTGTGATAGAGACACACCACTGTCCTCAACGGTACTCCCGCCGATTTTGGTCTTTGTCATGGTAACAATGTAGGTTTCGCTGTTTCTCCTCACAGTTCCGTTCCAGACAGGGCAGGTCACAGGGAAGATTGAAAATAATAATAATAACAGCAGGGATCCAGACAGCCACAAATCTGGGACAATCCGCAGTCTTGAGGAATATAATTTATAAATGCCTCTATCTTATTTCTTACCCCATCAGAAACCAAACTACAAAGATGTTGTACTCCATTGTTTTATTGTAAAAAAAACCCTGTATAGCCTCAAAACATGGTATAAACTATTATTTTGAACTTATAGATGGTCAGTCCTTGCATCCATAGATCCATCTATGAATTTGAGAGTGGTTACATTTCTCCAGCCCCTAAACTGTTTACCTAAAAAAGTGGTGGGGTGACCGGGTTGTTATCGGTTGAACTGTAGATTGTCCCTTAAAACCTCCCTGGGATAGGGGGCGGTATTTTGACGTCCGGGTGAAAAGCGTGCCCAAAGTAAACTGCCTTGCAACTCAGGCCCAGAAGCTAGGATATGCATATTATTAGATTAGGATAGAAAACACTCTGAAGTTTCTAAAACTGTTTGAATAATGTCTGTGAGTATAACAGAACTGATTTGGCAGGCGAAACCCTGAGCACAATCCATCCAGGGATTTTTTTTTTTTTATAGGTCAATCTGTTTTCCATTGGCAAGCCCGTTTTAATAGAAATATACTTGTAGTTCCTATCGCTTCCACTAGATGTCAACAGTCTTTACAAATTGGTTGATGTTTTTCTTTTGAGAAATTAAGAAGTAGCCATTTCCTTTCTGGGTGTATAGCCAAGTGTACTCTTTTGTTTGGGATGCGTGACCTGAAGCTCGCTCCACTTTCATTTTATCCGCTATTGAACGCAGTTTATCCCGTCTTAAATTTTATTGATTATTTACGTTTTAAAATACTTAAAGTTGGATAAGGAAAGTTGTTTGAACAAAGTTTACAGGTAACTTATTAGATATTTTGTAGTCATGCTGGGCGAGTTGGAACCGGTGTTTTTTTTTATCAAACGCGCCAAATAAATAGACATTTTGGGGATATACCAACGGAATTAATCGAACAAAAGGACCATTTGTGATGTTTATGGGACATATTGGAGTGCCAACAGAAGACGCTCTTCAAAGGTAAGGCATGAATTATATTCATGCCTTAGAGAAGGCACTTCTCTATACCCTAGAGAAGTTAAAAGGAATGACAATGGTTCTAGGCTAAACAAGGATTTAGAGGTCGACCGATATGTCACGCCGTGATCATAGAGAGCCCTTGTTTCTCTATGGTGTAGTAGGCCAGGTCGTGACTAGGGGGTATTCTAGTTTATAATTTCTATGTTGTGTTCTTGTTTTATTTTCTATGTTGGTGTTTTGTATGATCCCCAATTAGAGGCAGCTGGTAATCGTTGTCTCTAATTGGGGATCATATTTAAGTAGCTATTTTTCCCACCTGTGTTTGTGGGATATTGTTTTGTGTTTGTGCATGTGCACCACGTAGTCACGTTTAGTTGTTCGTTTATCGATATATTTTGTTTAAGTTTCTCTTTGAATTAAATATGTGGAACTCAACATCCGCTGCACCGTGGTCCCGTTCTTACGACAGCTGTGACACGATAATGATTTTTCAATGCCGAAATCCGATACCGATTATTGGAGGACCAAAAAAAGCCGATAGCGATTAATCGGCCGATTAATATATATATATAATGACAATTACAATTGACAATGACAATTACAACAATACTGAATTAACACTTTTATTTTAACTTACTAATACAAATATATTTAGTCTCAAATAAATAATGAAACATGCTCAATTTGGTTGAAATGATGCAAAAACGCAGTGTTGGAGAAGAAAGTAAAAGTGCAATATGTGCCTTGTTAGTTTTTTTACGTTTAAGTTCCTTGCTCAGAACATGAGAACATATGAAAGCTAGTGGTTCCTTCTAACATGAGTCTTCAATATTTCCAGTTAAGAAGTTTTAAGTTGTAGTTATTATAGGACTATTTCTCTCTATACCATTTGTATTTCATATACCTTTGACTATTGGATGTTCTTATAGGCACTATAGTATTGCCAGCTTAATCTCGGGAGTTGATAGGCTTGAAGTCATAAACAGGGCTGTGCTTCAAGCATTGCGAAGAGCTGCTGGCAAATGCAGGAAAGTGCTGTTTGACTGAATGCTTAAGAGCCTGCTGCTGCCTACCACCGCTCAGTCAGACTGCTCTATCTAGACGTAATTATAATATAATAAACACACAGAAATACGAGCCTTAGGTCATTAATACGGTCAAATCCGGAAACTATAATTTCGAAAACAAAACGTTTATTCTTTCAGTGAAATACGGAACCGTTCAATAGTCGAAATATTGCTGTTACATTGCACAACCTTCAATGTTATGTCATAATTATGTAAAATTCTGGCAAATTAATTACGGTCTTTGTTAGGAAGAAATGGTCTTCACACAGTTCGCAATGAGCCAGGCGGCCCAAACTGCCGCAAATACCCTGACTCTGCTTGCACAGAACACAAGAGAAGTGACACAATTTGCCTAGTTAATATTGCCTGTTAACATGAATTTATTTTACCTAAATATGCAGGTTTAAAAAATATATACTTGTCTATTGATTTTAAGAAAGGCATTGATGTTTATGGTTAGGTACATTGGTATAACGACAGTGCTTTTTTCGCGAATGCGCTTGTTAAATCATCACCCGTTTGGCAAAGTAGGCTGTGATTCGATGATAAATGAACAGGCACCGCATTGATTATTTGCAAAGCAGGACAAGCTAGTTAAACTAGTAATATCATCAAACATGTGTAGTTAACTAGTGATTATGTTAAGATTGATAGTTTTTTTTATAAGATAAGTTTAATGCTAGCTAGCAACTTACCTTGGCTCCTTGCTGCACTCGCGTAACAGGTGGTCAGCCTGCCATGCAGTCTCCTCGTGGAGTCCAATGTAATCGGCCATAATCGGCTTCCAAAAATGCAGATTACCGATTGTTATGAAAACTTGAAATTGGCCCTAATTAAATCGGCCATGCCGATTAATCTGTCGACCTCTACAAGGAATGCTCTGACTCTGTCATATATTGGTCTGAAAAGCCATTGATACAGACGTGATAACATTGTTAAGCAATACACATGCTATATCTGTGCTTCAGACACATCCTTTGCAACACAGACAGACAATCATTATGGCACTCAAACTAGAAGACAGTTGTTCAAGCTAGAAGACAGTTGTTCGACAAGGCATGCTTCCCACATACTAGATCAGCACTAGCCGCCTCTCAGCTGTTCCTCCTCAAAGTGCTCTGAATTTATGTCTTGATACTTCACATTGCTTAGGTCTCTGCATGAGAGGCATAACCCCTATGCATTCCTTTAGGAATGATGCATGCAGCAATTTCTGCTGGCACCATTGTATACAAATTGTATGCTCACTAGTTGGCTAATCACATGTGAAAACGTCTTCCCGAAAAGTACATTTCAATGTTATGCTTATAATGTTCCTTCAGACTTTGAGGCTACATTTGATTTTGTATTAATTTAGTAGCCTATAGTGACATGTTCACACATTAATCCCATGTAACTAACATCATGTGAACGTGATGCTATTTTATGGTAGACTACACAACATAATCGTTGTGTCTGTTGCATTGTAACAAATTATACGTGCTCTGTATGAAGCCCTAACAGCTCGTGAAATCAGCAGCTCGGCTAAACAAAGCTATCAGCAAACTTGGTAAAGTTATTGAATTGTTATAGTCAACAACGAAACACCCATTAATTGTCTAAAACAGTACTGTGAATTACTACAATATAACGTAGAGTTTAATATGCGGTCTTACCTGTCGAGAATCTCCTTACAAATTACTTTGTTGTAAACTGTCAGACTTGTATCAGCGCAGAGCAAATCCAGAAAAAAACATGCCTGGGAACTTGCAAGCAATGAACAAAGTTTTCATTACGTTTTCTACAGCGAGATATTAGCCTACTGTTTTATAATTTGTTCGAGCTTTGTCCCTCCATAGGGTGCCCAGGTTGACGGGGTATTTAGCAAAAACGTAAATAGTGACTTTCTGTAGCCTACTTCTGAGTCTCGTTTACTTGCTGATACTGAGCTCGTATTTCTCCCGTTGGATAAGGAAATGGAGCATGCTGGGGGAAGAAAAGTGGAAAAGTTTACTGACTCCTACAGGCGTGATACGAACGTATATTTAGGAATTTAATGTTTGGAGGGACCGCTATATTCCAAAACTGAACCGTTAATTTTGTAACAATCCTTGTTTTTGCCATTGAGTGGAATTGATGTAATATGACTCACAGATCGTATCCCGTAAAGTGAATATCTGAAAGCCAACTCTTAAGTCCTAGGGAATTTAAGTATTGTTAAACAATGGATTATTCCTGTCAAATAACATAGGTGACCTTTCAGTGTATTGTCACAAGCAACATTAGTAGAAATAGTCTATAGGTAAACCAAATGCCTAAACCCCAATGTTGTTTTATAAGTTACTAATGTGCTACTACTACTTTGATCCATAAAATACAGTTGAAGTCGGAAGTTTACATACACCTTAGCCAAATACATTTAAACTCAGTTTTTCACAATTCCTGAAATTTAATCCAATAAAAAGTCCCTGTCTTAGGTCAGTTAGGATCACCACTTTATTTTAAGAATGTGAAATGTCAGAATAATAGTAGATTGAATGATTTATTTCAGCTTTTATATCTTTCATCACATTCCCAGTGGGTCAGAAGTTTACATACACTACATTAGTATTTGTTAGCATTGCCTTTAAAATGTTTAACTTGGGTCAAATGTTTTGGGTAGCCTTCCACAAGCTTCCCACAATAAGTTGGGTGAATTTGGGCCCATTCCTCCTGACAGAGCTGGTGTAACTGAGTCAGGTTTGTAGGCCTCCTGGCTCTCACATGCTTTTTCAGTTCTGCCCACAAATTTTCTATAGGATTGAGGTCAGGACTTTGTGATGGCCATTCCAATACCTTGACTTTGTTGTCCTTAAGCCATTTTGTCACAACTTGAAGTATGGAAGTATGTTTGGGGTCATTGTCCATTTGGAAGACCCATTTGCGACCAAGCTTTAACTTCCTGACTGATGTCTTGAGATGTTGCTTCATTATATCCACATACTTTTCTTTCCTCATGATGCCATCTATTTTGTGAAGTGCACCAGTCCCTCCTGCAGCAAAGCACCCCCACAACATGATGCTGCCACCCCCGTGCTTCACGGTTGGGATGGTGTTCTTCGGCTTGCAAGCCTCCCCCTTTTTCCTCCAAACATAACGATGGTGATTATGGCCAAACAGTTATATTTTTGTTTTATCAGACCAGAGGACATTTCTCCAAAAAGTAGGCTCTTTGTCTCCATGTGCAATTGCAAGCCGTAGTCTGGCTTTTTTATGGCGGTTTTGGAGCAGTGGCTTCTTCCTTGGTGAGTGGCCTTTCAGGTTATGTCGATATAGGAGCCGTTTTACTGTGGATATAGATACTTTTGTACCTGTTTCCTCCAGCATCTCCACAAGGTCCTTTGCTGTTGTTCTGAGATTGATTTGCACTTTTCGCACCAAAGTATGTTCAACTCTAGGAGACTGAGCGGTATGACGGCTGCGTGGTCCCATGGTGTTTATAATTGCGTACTATTGTTTGTACAGATGAACATGGTACCTTCATGCGTTTGGAAATTGCTCCCAAGGATGAACCAGACTTGTGGAGGTTATACATTTTTTTTCTGAAGTCTTGGCTGATTTCTTTTGATTTTCCCATGATGTCAAGCAAAGAGGCACTGAGTTTGCTTAACTGACCTTGGATCATTAACTCTGGGACTACTACATCTCTATCTGTATTTAAATGTAAAGCATCTCTTTAATAATACTTCCTGTTGACCCGACCAAGTGACCTCTCACCTATGATCATGCTGTGCCGTCTGTGTCAGCCAGTTCAGATGCTTGGAAAATATCCACAGGTACACCTCCAATTGACTCAAATTATGTAAATTAGCCTATCAGAAGCTTCTAAAGCAATGACATCATTTTTTGGAATTTTCCAAGCTGTTTAAAAGGCACAGTAAACTTAGTGTATGTAAACTTCTGACCCACTGGAATTGTGATACAGTGAATTATAAGTGAAATAATCTGTCTGTAAACAATTGTTGGAAAAATGACTTGTGTCATGCACAAAGTAGATGTCCTAACCGACTTCCTAAGTGTATGTAAACTTCCAACTTCAACTGTAAATGCATTTGACTTCCCTTTAGGCCTACGACATGAAGATATTAGATACAATACAGTAATACAACATTTGCTTTATTGGTTCATTTGTCTGCATATTATTTTGACTCTTATTTTTCCAGGTAAGTTGACTGAGAACACATTCTAATTTACAGGAACGACCTGGGGAATAGTTACAGGGGAGAGGAGGGGAGATGAATGAGCCAATTGGAAGCTTTGGATGATTAGGTGGCCATGATGGTAAGAGGTCCTGATTGGAAATTTAGCCAGGACACGGGTTAACACCCCTACTCTTACAATAAGTGTCGTGGGATCTTGAGTGTCCACTGACATTCAGGAGACCCGATTAACGTCCCACCAGAAAGATGGCACCCTACACATGGCAATGTCCCCAATCTCTGCCCTGGGTTATTGTTTTTTTTTTTTTCAGACCAGAAGAAAGAGTGACTCCTACTGGCCCTTCAACACCCCTTCCAGCAGCATTTGGTCTCCCATGCAGGGACTGACCAGGACCAACCCTGCTTAGTTGTACAATACCCAATTTGACACACAACACACACATCACAGGCTGGGAGACACATGGCAATGTCCCCAATCTCTGCCCTGGGGCATTGTTTGTTTTTTTTCAGACCAGAAGAAAGAGTGACTCCTACTGGCCCTTCAACACCCCTTCCAGCAGCATTTGGGCTCCCATGCAGGGACTGACCAGGACCAACCCTGCTTAGTTGTACAATACCCAATTTGACACACAACACACACATCACAGGCTGGGAGCAGCGCAGGGGTTGCTTAGGGGTAAAGTGCCTTGCAAGGGCAAAAAGGCAGTAGGTATTATACAGGATATTTAAGCTCTTACCATTATCATCAGGGTGAGAATCAGATCCACTATGTGAAACAGCAATTTCCATATGTTTCCCATGCAGTTGTTATTGGCACCCCCAACTCTACTGGCACGCCCAACTCTGCCCATGAGTTTCAAAATAGAATTATCCCTAGTTAGTTTTCCTTCAAAATTACCACGTGAAAGCACTGACAAAGTGGGAAAAGTGAGATCAATACAACCTGTGGAGAGAGAACCTCTGTCGTACTAACAGTGTGTTATCGAGACATATCTAAAAGGCATAACCATTAAACAACACATGTATGGAACCATTTGAGTGGAAATCAGTCTCCATTTCTTTAAAAACAGCTCACTAAAAACCTCTTAATGGAGCCTCCACCAAACCTAACTCCAGGAGCTAACAGCTTACATTCAGACATTAAAATGAAGACAAAGACAGGTACTTAGGTTCAGATGCTGACAGAAAGGAATATGTATGTAGAGCCCAACTAAATATAGTATTAAGTACTGTAATGAAGCTTATTGTAGTGGAAGGACCATAACTTATGGCCACCGTTGAGTTTTGTGGAAATCCTCCATGCAGAACGGGAGTCTCCCTCCTTGATTTTCTGCTCCTGACTACTGTAAAGCAAGCTCACCATGCCAGGCCTCTCTATGGGCCCATTTTAATGCAGAAGATATTGCTTTACAACACTCCATTATCCCACTACATATTTTCTGCTGGCAGGTTTCCAACAACTGTATGAGTTGGAAGTCACTATGAATGAAATGCATTCCCAACCAGGGTATGGCAGGGGTTTTCTGTGCTTCAGAATGAAATTCCTTTCAGTTATTTCCCAATACTGGGAGATGTGTTGAGTATAATGTACTGCCTCTCCTATAACATTTACATTTACATTTAAGTCATTTAGCAGACGCTCTTATCCAGAGCGACTTACAAATTGGAAAGTTCATACACATTCATCCAAATCCCCTGCGTGAAATGTCCCATCCCTCTGCAGATTCAAGCCCTCGATGGACGCCGCTCCGGCCCGGTGGAATATCAGACCAAGCCCATTCTACTGCAGGTTGGGGTGAACCACGCAGACTCTTAGTTTTCATTTGATCACTGCTCTTGAGAACCCCCTTATCCAAGGGTACCCCTGGCTAGTGCTACATAACCCACTATTCTCCTGGTCCACGGGACACCTACTAGACTAAGTAAGGGTAAGAACTACCAGACTAAATGCCTAAGACCACCACCAAGAGCCTCGCCGTGTACCCCGGCATCCATTGAAGACCAAGACTTTTCTGTACTCCCTCTCGACCACTGAAGCAGCAGTCATGGACAATTACATCCGGGAGTCGCAGGAGGCAGGTTTCATTCGCTCCTCTACATCCCCAGCTGGTGCAAGCTTCTTCGTGGGAAAGGATGGAGGTCTGCATCCCTGCATCGATTAGAGGGCTGAACAGGATTAAGATTAAGAATCGTTACCCCCTACCCCTGGTGTCCGCTCCCTTGGAGTTGACCCATGGGGCCCAATTCTTCACCAAACTGGAACTCCGCAACGCTTACAATCTGGTGAGAATCAGGAAGGGAGATGAATGGAAGACTGCCTTTAACACCCCGAGTGGACATTTAGTCATGCCCTTCGGATTATCGAACTCACCGGCAGTATTCATTGGTCAATGACACGCTTAGGGATATGTTGAATCGGTTTGTCTTTGTTTACCTCAACGACATCCTGATCTTCTCCAAGACCCTTCCGGAAACCATCCTGCACATCCGCCAAGTCCTGAGACCCCTCCGGCAGACTCAACTATACATCAAGATAGAGAAGTGTGAGTTCCATGTATCCCAAGTTTCTTTCCTAGGCCACATTATCTCTACCGCCGGCATCCAAATGGACCCCGTAAAAGTGAGGGCGGTCACCGACTGGCCTCGTCCTGCCTCACTCAAACAAGTCCAGTGGTTCCTCAGGTTTACCAATTTTTACAGGTGTTTTATACGCAACTTTATACATTTCTAAGTAAAGTATTATGTTTATCCTTAACCACTGATTCCTTGTCTGGTCTCTTCTCTGCACCTGGGTCCAACCTCACCACGTCACAGATGCAGTTAATTTCATACCATGTGCTTTTCTCTTGTGACCATCTTGATCATTACACTACAAACAGAAGGTAGGTCATTATCATAATAAGATGCTAATTTAGTCCCTGTTCACAGCAGTAGTGATTTATCAAGCATAAAAGTGGCCCAGGTCGACCATGCTGGGTTAGTGACTTAATCACAGGTGTGGGCCGCACATGGACCAGAGACAGACCCTGATACCTGCATACTGTAGACCACTAGAGCTTAAACAAATCAGTCCTGCCTTCTGGACTCTAGCACCTTGGTTTCTGTTCAGGTATCTACAGAGGCAGTGCTCCTATACCCCATACCCTCTGTCTCACTAGAGGTCATTCCTCCAAATTGATATTCTGTGCAGCCTAGCAATCTTGGATATCTGTTTAGCAGTGGAGATGGATGATGTGCTTTGCGAGCATTAAGATGGAATCCCTTTTAACAGCAGTGGCTGGGAGATATTGTGAGGTGTTGCTCATTGTGGATTGATGCCGTGTGATACATTTAGTGCCCAGGAGGACTGTTTCTCAGAGGCACTAGGCATGTGTTTGCCTTGTATGAGACATCAGGTGAAATGGTTGCCTTTTACTCACTGACAGAATGTATACACAGTATGTGCTCTGTGCAAAGCTTACAGGACTGCCGTAGGACTGATGATGAGAGGTGTACATACTATATGTGCACTCTTAGAAAGAAAATTGCTATCTAGAACCTAAAAGGGTTCTTCGGCTGTCCCATAAGAGAACCCTTTTGAGGAACCCTTTTTGGTTCCAGGTAGAACCCTATTTGGGTTCCATGTAGAACCCTTTCCACAAAGAAAGGGATCTACATGGAACCAACAAGGGTTCTCCTATGCGAACAGCCAAAGAACCCCTTTCTCTAAGAGTGTGTATACTTAGTCTTCCGTAGCCATACCTCCAAATCACGTTGTTGTCACACCTCCTTCTAATTAGGGAAGCCTGGTTCTCAAGGCTAGTGTATACGATACATTTTTTTCATCATAGTTAGAATCTACACTAGGCCTACATGTGACTGAAGAGGTAGAATCAGACCTCCCGGTCATCATCCTCAGCTGTTCCTTCTATCCCTACCTTCTTAGTTTGGTCCTGTAAAACACCCTCTCCCATTAAAGCAGGTCGCCATGGTCACCATGCATTAAACCCCTCACATCAAATACACTTTAATTGGCTCAATCAGAGCCAATCAGGCGTGGCCCATTCTTCTGAAGTCAGTCGTCGTCCAATCACCCAGTGTTTATTGTTGTAGCTGCGGTAGCCTTCCCCTCACTCAGGTGCAAGGTGTCCTCCAAGGCTCTGTAAGTCCACAGACTTGGCTGGGGACCTTGAATAAACCGAGACATTCACTAGTCCTACCACATCATTAATCCAGAGGTTTGCTTGTGGAGCAAGAGGTTGTAATCAAATCCATTAAAACAAATGATTGACTTGAATAAAGTACTGGGGTGAATTATACAGTGTAATGTCACACAACCATCACTCACTGTATGTGAGCATACTAAAGTTTTGTGCCTTTGTAAACCAAGTTGTCAAAGTCAAATGTTATTTTTGAACATGTCCCAGCTGCTGCCTGTAGTGTGTTTATTCAAAATGACAAATACAGGACTACAGTACTATGCATTAAAGTAAACCACAGCACTGGGCACTCAAACAACTGTCCGATTTAATGAGTGTTCACTTATGAGAAGCAAGCGACCCTTTACAGGTAGGCTATTTTCATCAGCCTATTCAACTCCAGAAACAAATCGCTTTACTTAAACTCACACTTTAGTCTGGCAAAATATAAATGCCATTCTGCAAGACATGTTCCAGATCTTTGAGAGTACATAAAGTCCAACGTTGTTTATATGAAGCAGAAATAACTATTTTTATGATCTTCAGAAAGTGCATGTGATTGCAAAGAACAGAGGGTGGGATAGCCTAATTATTTTCTCTCCCTCCATAAGACGGGTTGGATATAGAAAACACATTATTCTGTATATTGAAATATGATGTATATAAAACATACCTTTTAATTTTAGCAGAGACAGGGTAATATGATATTGGCAAAGAAATGACAATGGAAAATGACATAGAAGGCTTGTTCTGTAGCCTCTAACCAAATGTCATGCTCTGCCTCTGATATATCATATCAGTTTTGAATATATTGCTATTATCTCATGTCAAAAGCAGATATACTGTATAGGGACTCAGGGAAGTGCAGAACCATAAAAGAGACTTCAACCTTGACAAGTCACTGTCACTGCAGGGAGGCTTGTCATGTGATTCTGAGGTCACCAGTAGAGCCCGTCAGCAGAGCACAGGTCCTGCAGGGCCCAGTGGATGTGGTGACAGTGGTGTCACAGCTGGGAAAGCACACATCTACATCCCCGCAAATGAATCTGACTTGCCAGTCAGAGAAGTCAATGATATCACAACAGTTCTCTTATTACAATAAGTTGTGGAGATACTACTGTCCTTACCCTTCTGTTTTTACACTATGTCTAATTCTGTTTATTTTAAAGTGTGTAGTTTTTACTTGCATAATATGGCATTGGTGAATGTGGTATGATGTCAGACAAAGAGTAAGTAGTAAGGTATAACATCTACAATTATGGGTATCTTCAATATCTACAGTTCTTTTCCTTTAGTGTACGTTGTCTTTCTGAGGCATAGAATTGTTCTATGAATGTCGATATGTCAACATGTTTCTTGTTCGGGGAGTGTGTTGAGGTGCAGTTGCTCTGAGCGTATACTCAGGAGTTAAGCCTTCGCACTTACTGTTGATTGTAGGGTGAAAAGGGCTTTGCTTTTAGCACCCTAAAAACTCTACAGGGGCTTCTCCATTTGGCTAATATAGCTTCTTGAATGGGGTTTGCTTATATTAAATTACATGGTTAGCTAGCTCCAATTCCCTGTTTTTAACATTTAGCTGTTTGTGAACAACTGCGCTCTATGCTGCTAGTTGACGTTCACTCCACGGGAAGCCCCTTTAAAAACCATTAAAGTATGAACTATGAGGTAAGTGAAAATTGAGGGCCTTTTAGGGCCTTTGGGCTTTCTTGAACTTGCTGTTGCCATTCAGCAAGAAAGCATTTTTCATGGAAAGTCAATATTCAGTAGTCTTGCTGTATAACATAAATATAAGAACTGGGCACACCAAAGAAAAGTTACAGATATTTTACAATATATTTCCAGATAAGTCCATATTCTGTACATCCTTTACTATTTGTATTACACCTTACTCTATCTGTACAGCATTGTATTCATTTCATATCCTTGATGGCAGGGGCTTGACAAGCAGAAGGAAGCACAAATATGAAGGAAGCAGACTGCTGATAAACCCTTCAACTGGAACGAGAGAGAGAGATCTCAATCGTGCTAGCTAGCCAAATTCAAATCTGTCAGCCAGTTTACCGTCTAGCGCCAACTGTTTACTGGTGGTAACCATAGCAATATGGCCACTGAGGCAGCGCTAGCAGCAGCAGAGATTGAGAGACTTTCCCCCCCTTTTTTTTAATACCCAGCAGAAATCAAATCAGAAAAGGGAAAAATCATTTTTAAACACTGATTTCTGAGGGAGAAACCAGAAACTTTGTTTGCCGACTTCTCACAAAACAGGACTGTTACAAACCTGTTATTTTACACAGACCACAATACTGCCTGGCATAGAGCTGTAACCAGGCATTTCAGCTATACCACAAAAAAAATATCTGCAAGGGAAGGCAAATCCACATTTTTGAGTACAGCGATAAGCACCAGGAAAACAGGTTTCTGCCGGTAAACATGTATCAGAACGGCACTGTCATGGTCCAGGGCAGTGAGGCTGTACTTAGCTCTGTTGTGCAGGACTTCCCCACCCTAACGAAGATAGCGGAAAGCAAAAAAGAAAAGGATAGCACCCCGACCTCTCCCCTCACCTCAGGCACCCCAACAGCAGGACCATCCTCCCCCCTGCATGCCTACAACCACCAGAGCCAAGACCACACTACCATCAGCCTGCTGAGAGAGGCTGGCTCTGTTATTGGTATGGGTTACTGAGCTGAAGGAGCAGCCCCCCAGCTACACCACCACCAGCCCAGACACAGAATTTCTACAGGACCAGACCAACCAGTGCAGGACCCAGCTGAAGAACTCTGTCCAGGAGCTGAGAGAGAGCCTTACCACAGCTCTTGAGGAAGTAAAGGCCACCATGAGGAGAGAGCCTTACCACATCGCTTGAGGAGGTAAAGGCCACCATGAGGAGAGAGCTGGTGCAGGTAAAGGAGGAGATGGAAAAGGAGTTGTCTGTCATCAAGAGAGTGCTACAACACAGAGAACAGACTGTAGACACTCCCAGAGAGAAGCTGCAGCCCCTCACCACCCCTAACACCCCCACAGACCCACCTTTACCCACAACCCCCCCATACCGACAACACTTTACCCACTCCCCCAGTCAACAAGGAGACTCACATGGGGACACCTACTACAGAGAGAAGCTCTCTGGCCCCCCCTGACACACCCCTCCATGTACACAGGTCCTGTGTACTCCAGCAACAGACCGTAAACGCACTAATCTGGTAAAACCCACTGAGGTGGCCATCCTCATTGACTCAAATGGGAAATTCATCCAAGAAGATAAACTCTTCCCACAACACAAGGTGTGCAAAATATGGTGCCCAAAAACACAGGATGCACTCCACATCCTGTCCCAGCCTGAATTTGGCACACCAGGCCACATTATTATTCACACCGGCACCAAAAACCTGCGAGAGGAGCAGGAGAGAGTAGGCAGCCTGGTCAACAGAGTAGCAGAGAGGGCCTCTGAGCGGTTCCCCAACTCCCACATCACCATCTCCACTCTGCTGCCCCGCAAAGACTTTCATCCCCGTACCATTCAGAAAGTCTACGCTGACATCACCAGAGGGTGTGGTCTACTCCCGAACGTGCATGTTGCTCACCACCCAACAATCACCACAGAGCATCTGTACCACTCCCACCTGAGGAAGCAGACAGTAGGGATGTTTGCCAAGTCTTTAAAGGACGTGGCACTTGGTAGACAAACACCCCATGCCGCACTGGACAGAGGACCACCCAGAGACCCCTACCAGACCACTGCACCAACAAGGAGCCCCAGGCCCCTTCAACGCCCCACCCTACCCAGCGCACCCCACAGGCCCCACCCACCACCAGAGCATCACCACTTCCATCGGCTTAGCCAGACCGGACCGGGCCCAGCCTACTACCCAGCACCAGACCACCACCCCTACCAGACTAGAGAGGAAGCCAGGCATTGATGCAACCAGTCAGGATGCTCTCGATGTTGCAGCTGTAGAACCTTTTGAGGATCTGAGGACCCATGCCAAATATTTTTAGTTTCCTTAGGGGGAATAGGCGTTGTCGTGCCCTCTTCACGACTGTCTTGGTGTGTTTGGACCATTCTAGTTGTTGGTGATGTGGACACCAAGGAACTTGAAGCTCTCAACCCGCTCCACTACAGCCCTGTCGAGGACAATGGGGGCATGCTCAGTCCTCCTTTTCCTGTAGTCCACAATCATCTCCTTAGTCTTGGTTACGTTGAGGGATACGTTGTTATTCTGGCACCACCCTGCCAGGTCTCTGATCTCCTCCCTATAGGCTGTCTCGTCGTTGTCGGTGATCAGGCACTGTTGTGTCATCTGCAAACTTAATGATGGTGTTGGAGTCGTGCCTGGCCATGCAATCGTGGGTGAACAGGGCGTACAGGAGGGGACTGAGCAGGCACCCCTGAGGGGCTCCTGTGTTGAAGATCAGTGTGACAGATGTGTTGCTATCTACCGTCACCACCTGGGGGCGGCCCGGCAAGAAGTCCAAGATTCAGTTGCAGAGGGAGGTGTTTAGTCCCAGGATCTTTAGCTAGTGATGAGCTTTGAGGGTACTATGGTGTTGAATGCTGAGCGGTAGTCAATGAATAGCATTCTCACGTAGGTGTTCCTTTTGTCCAGGTGGGAAAGGGCAGTGTGGAGTGCAATAGAGATTGCATAATCTGTGGATATGTTAGGGGGGTATGCAAATTGGAGTGGGTCTAGGGTTTCTGGGATAATGGTGTTGATGTGAGCCATTACCAGCCTTTTAAAGCACTTCATGGCTATGGACATGAGTGCTACGGGTCTGCAGTCATTTAGGCAGGTTGCCTTAGTGTTCTTGGGCACAGGGACTATGGTGGTCTGCTTGAAACATGTTGGTATTACAGACTCAACCAGGGACATTTTGAAAATGTCAGTGAAGACACCTGCCAGTTAGTCAGCACATGCCCGGAGCACACGTCCTGGTAATCCGTCTGGCCCCGCAGCCTTGTGAATGTTGACCTTTTTAAAAATCTTACTCATGTCGGCTACGGAGAGCGTGATCACACAATCGCTGAGGCATGCATGAGACCAGCTGATGCTCTCATGCATGCCTCAGTGTTGCTTGCCTCGAAGCGAGCATATAAGTGATTTAGCTCGTCTGGTAGGCTCGTGTCACTGGGCAGCTCGTGGCTGTGCTTCCCTTTGTAGTCTGTAATAGTTTGCAGGCCCTGCCACATAAGACGAGCGTCGGAGCCGGTGTAGTACGATTCAATCTTATCCCTGTATTGACGCTTTGCCTGCTTGATGGTTCATTGGAGGGCTTAGCAGGATTTCTTATAAGCTTCCGTGTTAGAGTCCCGCA
This sequence comes from Salvelinus alpinus, assembly GCF_045679555.1. Lineage (NCBI taxonomy): Eukaryota > Metazoa > Chordata > Actinopteri > Salmoniformes > Salmonidae > Salvelinus > Salvelinus alpinus. The sequence continues at coordinate 20,584,466 of NC_092094.1, read as the reverse complement.
CCTTGAAAGTGGAAGCTCTACCCTTTAGCTCAGTGCGAATGTTACCTGTAATCCATGGCTTCTGGTTGGGGTATGTATGTACAGTCACTGTGGGGACGACGTCCTCGATGCACTTATTGATAAAGCCAGTGACTGATGTGGTGTACTCTTCAATGCCATCGGAAGACTTCCGGCACATGTTCCAGTCTGTGATAGCAAAACAGTCCTGTAGTTTCGCATCTGCTTCATCTGACCACTTTTTTATAGCCCGAGTCACTAGTGCTTCCTGCTTGAATTTTTGCTTGTAAGCAGGAATCAGGAGGTTATAATTGTGGTCAGGTTTACCAAATGGAGAGCGAGGGAGAGCTTTGTATGCGTCTCTGTGTGTGGAGTACAGTTGATCAAGAATTATCTTCCCTCTGGTTCCACATTTAACATGTTGATAGAAATTAGGTAGAACTGATTTAAGTTTCCCTGCATTAAAGTCAGAGCACCGCCTCTGGGTGAGCGGCTTCCTGTTTGCTTATTTCCTTATACAGCTGACTGAGTGTAGTCTAGTGCCAGCATCCGTCTGTGGTGGTAAATAAACAGCCACGAAAAGTATACCTGAAAACTTTCTTGGCAAATAGTGTGGTCTGCAGTTTATCATAAGATACTCTACATTAGGTGAGCAAAATATAGAGACTTCCATAGATTTCGTTCACCAGCTGATGTTTACAAATATGCACAGACCCCCCCCCCCCCCCCCCTCGTCTTACCAGAGTGTGCTGTTCTATCTTGCCGGTGCAGCGTATATCCCGCTAGCTGAATATCCATGTCATCATTCAGCCACGAATCCGTGAAACATAAGATATTACAGTTTTTGATGTCCCGTTGGTAGGATATTCGTGATCGTACCTCGTCTAATTTATTGTCCAATGATGTGTTGAGTATAATGTACTGCCTCTCCTATAACATTTACATTTACATTTAAGTCATTTAGCAGACGCTCTTATCCAGAGCGACTTACAAATTGGAAAGTTCATACACATTCATCCAAATCCCCTGCGTGAAATGTCCCATCCCTCTGCAGATTCAAGCCCTCGATGGACGCCGCTCCGGCCCGGTGGAATATCAGACCAAGCCCATTCTACTGCAGGTTGGGGTGAACCACGCAGACTCTTAGTTTTCATTTGATCACTGCTCTTGAGAACCCCCTTATCCAAGGGTACCCCTGGCTAGTGCTACATAACCCACTATTCTCCTGGTCCACGGGACACCTACTAGACTAAGTAAGGGTAAGAACTACCAGACTAAATGCCTAAGACCACCACCAAGAGCCTCGCCGTGTACCCCGGCATCCATTGAAGACCAAGACTTTTCTGTACTCCCTCTCGACCACTGAAGCAGCAGTCATGGACAATTACATCCGGGAGTCGCAGGAGGCAGGTTTCATTCGCTCCTCTACATCCCCAGCTGGTGCAAGCTTCTTCGTGGGAAAGGATGGAGGTCTGCATCCCTGCATCGATTAGAGGGCTGAACAGGATTAAGATTAAGAATCGTTACCCCCTACCCCTGGTGTCCGCTCCCTTGGAGTTGACCCATGGGGCCCAATTCTTCACCAAACTGGAACTCCGCAACGCTTACAATCTGGTGAGAATCAGGAAGGGAGATGAATGGAAGACTGCCTTTAACACCCCGAGTGGACATTTAGTCATGCCCTTCGGATTATCGAACTCACCGGCAGTATTCATTGGTCAATGACACGCTTAGGGATATGTTGAATCGGTTTGTCTTTGTTTACCTCAACGACATCCTGATCTTCTCCAAGACCCTTCCGGAAACCATCCTGCACATCCGCCAAGTCCTGAGACCCCTCCGGCAGACTCAACTATACATCAAGATAGAGAAGTGTGAGTTCCATGTATCCCAAGTTTCTTTCCTAGGCCACATTATCTCTACCGCCGGCATCCAAATGGACCCCGTAAAAGTGAGGGCGGTCACCGACTGGCCTCGTCCTGCCTCACTCAAACAAGTCCAGTGGTTCCTCAGGTTTACCAATTTTTACAGGTGTTTTATACGCAACTTTATACATTTCTAAGTAAAGTATTATGTTTATCCTTAACCACTGATTCCTTGTCTGGTCTCTTCTCTGCACCTGGGTCCAACCTCACCACGTCACAGATGCAGTTAATTTCATACCATGTGCTTTTCTCTTGTGACCATCTTGATCATTACACTACAAACAGAAGGTAGGTCATTATCATAATAAGATGCTAATTTAGTCCCTGTTCACAGCAGTAGTGATTTATCAAGCATAAAAGTGGCCCAGGTCGACCATGCTGGGTTAGTGACTTAATCACAGGTGTGGGCCGCACATGGACCAGAGACAGACCCTGATACCTGCATACTGTAGACCACTAGAGCTTAAACAAATCAGTCCTGCCTTCTGGACTCTAGCACCTTGGTTTCTGTTCAGGTATCTACAGAGGCAGTGCTCCTATACCCCATACCCTCTGTCTCACTAGAGGTCATTCCTCCAAATTGATATTCTGTGCAGCCTAGCAATCTTGGATATCTGTTTAGCAGTGGAGATGGATGATGTGCTTTGCGAGCATTAAGATGGAATCCCTTTTAACAGCAGTGGCTGGGAGATATTGTGAGGTGTTGCTCATTGTGGATTGATGCCGTGTGATACATTTAGTGCCCAGGAGGACTGTTTCTCAGAGGCACTAGGCATGTGTTTGCCTTGTATGAGACATCAGGTGAAATGGTTGCCTTTTACTCACTGACAGAATGTATACACAGTATGTGCTCTGTGCAAAGCTTACAGGACTGCCGTAGGACTGATGATGAGAGGTGTACATACTATATGTGCACTCTTAGAAAGAAAATTGCTATCTAGAACCTAAAAGGGTTCTTCGGCTGTCCCATAAGAGAACCCTTTTGAGGAACCCTTTTTGGTTCCAGGTAGAACCCTATTTGGGTTCCATGTAGAACCCTTTCCACAAAGAAAGGGATCTACATGGAACCAACAAGGGTTCTCCTATGCGAACAGCCAAAGAACCCCTTTCTCTAAGAGTGTGTATACTTAGTCTTCCGTAGCCATACCTCCAAATCACGTTGTTGTCACACCTCCTTCTAATTAGGGAAGCCTGGTTCTCAAGGCTAGTGTATACGATACATTTTTTTCATCATAGTTAGAATCTACACTAGGCCTACATGTGACTGAAGAGGTAGAATCAGACCTCCCGGTCATCATCCTCAGCTGTTCCTTCTATCCCTACCTTCTTAGTTTGGTCCTGTAAAACACCCTCTCCCATTAAAGCAGGTCGCCATGGTCACCATGCATTAAACCCCTCACATCAAATACACTTTAATTGGCTCAATCAGAGCCAATCAGGCGTGGCCCATTCTTCTGAAGTCAGTCGTCGTCCAATCACCCAGTGTTTATTGTTGTAGCTGCGGTAGCCTTCCCCTCACTCAGGTGCAAGGTGTCCTCCAAGGCTCTGTAAGTCCACAGACTTGGCTGGGGACCTTGAATAAACCGAGACATTCACTAGTCCTACCACATCATTAATCCAGAGGTTTGCTTGTGGAGCAAGAGGTTGTAATCAAATCCATTAAAACAAATGATTGACTTGAATAAAGTACTGGGGTGAATTATACAGTGTAATGTCACACAACCATCACTCACTGTATGTGAGCATACTAAAGTTTTGTGCCTTTGTAAACCAAGTTGTCAAAGTCAAATGTTATTTTTGAACATGTCCCAGCTGCTGCCTGTAGTGTGTTTATTCAAAATGACAAATACAGGACTACAGTACTATGCATTAAAGTAAACCACAGCACTGGGCACTCAAACAACTGTCCGATTTAATGAGTGTTCACTTATGAGAAGCAAGCGACCCTTTACAGGTAGGCTATTTTCATCAGCCTATTCAACTCCAGAAACAAATCGCTTTACTTAAACTCACACTTTAGTCTGGCAAAATATAAATGCCATTCTGCAAGACATGTTCCAGATCTTTGAGAGTACATAAAGTCCAACGTTGTTTATATGAAGCAGAAATAACTATTTTTATGATCTTCAGAAAGTGCATGTGATTGCAAAGAACAGAGGGTGGGATAGCCTAATTATTTTCTCTCCCTCCATAAGACGGGTTGGATATAGAAAACACATTATTCTGTATATTGAAATATGATGTATATAAAACATACCTTTTAATTTTAGCAGAGACAGGGTAATATGATATTGGCAAAGAAATGACAATGGAAAATGACATAGAAGGCTTGTTCTGTAGCCTCTAACCAAATGTCATGCTCTGCCTCTGATATATCATATCAGTTTTGAATATATTGCTATTATCTCATGTCAAAAGCAGATATACTGTATAGGGACTCAGGGAAGTGCAGAACCATAAAAGAGACTTCAACCTTGACAAGTCACTGTCACTGCAGGGAGGCTTGTCATGTGATTCTGAGGTCACCAGTAGAGCCCGTCAGCAGAGCACAGGTCCTGCAGGGCCCAGTGGATGTGGTGACAGTGGTGTCACAGCTGGGAAAGCACACATCTACATCCCCGCAAATGAATCTGACTTGCCAGTCAGAGAAGTCAATGATATCACAACAGTTCTCTTATTACAATAAGTTGTGGAGATACTACTGTCCTTACCCTTCTGTTTTTACACTATGTCTAATTCTGTTTATTTTAAAGTGTGTAGTTTTTACTTGCATAATATGGCATTGGTGAATGTGGTATGATGTCAGACAAAGAGTAAGTAGTAAGGTATAACATCTACAATTATGGGTATCTTCAATATCTACAGTTCTTTTCCTTTAGTGTACGTTGTCTTTCTGAGGCATAGAATTGTTCTATGAATGTCGATATGTCAACATGTTTCTTGTTCGGGGAGTGTGTTGAGGTGCAGTTGCTCTGAGCGTATACTCAGGAGTTAAGCCTTCGCACTTACTGTTGATTGTAGGGTGAAAAGGGCTTTGCTTTTAGCACCCTAAAAACTCTACAGGGGCTTCTCCATTTGGCTAATATAGCTTCTTGAATGGGGTTTGCTTATATTAAATTACATGGTTAGCTAGCTCCAATTCCCTGTTTTTAACATTTAGCTGTTTGTGAACAACTGCGCTCTATGCTGCTAGTTGACGTTCACTCCACGGGAAGCCCCTTTAAAAACCATTAAAGTATGAACTATGAGGTAAGTGAAAATTGAGGGCCTTTTAGGGCCTTTGGGCTTTCTTGAACTTGCTGTTGCCATTCAGCAAGAAAGCATTTTTCATGGAAAGTCAATATTCAGTAGTCTTGCTGTATAACATAAATATAAGAACTGGGCACACCAAAGAAAAGTTACAGATATTTTACAATATATTTCCAGATAAGTCCATATTCTGTACATCCTTTACTATTTGTATTACACCTTACTCTATCTGTACAGCATTGTATTCATTTCATATCCTTGATGGCAGGGGCTTGACAAGCAGAAGGAAGCACAAATATGAAGGAAGCAGACTGCTGATAAACCCTTCAACTGGAACGAGAGAGAGAGATCTCAATCGTGCTAGCTAGCCAAATTCAAATCTGTCAGCCAGTTTACCGTCTAGCGCCAACTGTTTACTGGTGGTAACCATAGCAATATGGCCACTGAGGCAGCGCTAGCAGCAGCAGAGATTGAGAGACTTTCCCCCCTTTTTTTTAATACCCAGCAGAAATCAAATCAGAAAAGGGAAAAATCATTTTTAAACACTGATTTCTGAGGGAGAAACCAGAAACTTTGTTTGCCGACTTCTCACAAAACAGGACTGTTACAAACCTGTTATTTTACACAGACCACAATACTGCCTGGCATAGAGCTGTAACCAGGCATTTCAGCTATACCACAAAAAAAATATCTGCAAGGGAAGGCAAATCCACATTTTTGAGTACAGCGATAAGCACCAGGAAAACAGGTTTCTGCCGGTAAACATGTATCAGAACGGCACTGTCATGGTCCAGGGCAGTGAGGCTGTACTTAGCTCTGTTGTGCAGGACTTCCCCACCCTAACGAAGATAGCGGAAAGCAAAAAAGAAAAGGATAGCACCCCGACCTCTCCCCTCACCTCAGGCACCCCAACAGCAGGACCATCCTCCCCCCTGCATGCCTACAACCACCAGAGCCAAGACCACACTACCATCAGCCTGCTGAGAGAGGCTGGCTCTGTTATTGGTATGGGTTACTGAGCTGAAGGAGCAGCCCCCCAGCTACACCACCACCAGCCCAGACACAGAATTTCTACAGGACCAGACCAACCAGTGCAGGACCCAGCTGAAGAACTCTGTCCAGGAGCTGAGAGAGAGCCTTACCACAGCTCTTGAGGAAGTAAAGGCCACCATGAGGAGAGAGCCTTACCACATCGCTTGAGGAGGTAAAGGCCACCATGAGGAGAGAGCTGGTGCAGGTAAAGGAGGAGATGGAAAAGGAGTTGTCTGTCATCAAGAGAGTGCTACAACACAGAGAACAGACTGTAGACACTCCCAGAGAGAAGCTGCAGCCCCTCACCACCCCTAACACCCCCACAGACCCACCTTTACCCACAACCCCCCCATACCGACAACACTTTACCCACTCCCCCAGTCAACAAGGAGACTCACATGGGGACACCTACTACAGAGAGAAGCTCTCTGGCCCCCCCTGACACACCCCTCCATGTACACAGGTCCTGTGTACTCCAGCAACAGACCGTAAACGCACTAATCTGGTAAAACCCACTGAGGTGGCCATCCTCATTGACTCAAATGGGAAATTCATCCAAGAAGATAAACTCTTCCCACAACACAAGGTGTGCAAAATATGGTGCCCAAAAACACAGGATGCACTCCACATCCTGTCCCAGCCTGAATTTGGCACACCAGGCCACATTATTATTCACACCGGCACCAAAAACCTGCGAGAGGAGCAGGAGAGAGTAGGCAGCCTGGTCAACAGAGTAGCAGAGAGGGCCTCTGAGCGGTTCCCCAACTCCCACATCACCATCTCCACTCTGCTGCCCCGCAAAGACTTTCATCCCCGTACCATTCAGAAAGTCTACGCTGACATCACCAGAGGGTGTGGTCTACTCCCGAACGTGCATGTTGCTCACCACCCAACAATCACCACAGAGCATCTGTACCACTCCCACCTGAGGAAGCAGACAGTAGGGATGTTTGCCAAGTCTTTAAAGGACGTGGCACTTGGTAGACAAACACCCCATGCCGCACTGGACAGAGGACCACCCAGAGACCCCTACCAGACCACTGCACCAACAAGGAGCCCCAGGCCCCTTCAACGCCCCACCCTACCCAGCGCACCCCACAGGCCCCACCCACCACCAGAGCATCACCACTTCCATCGGCTTAGCCAGACCGGACCGGGCCCAGCCTACTACCCAGCACCAGACCACCACCCCTACCAGACTAGAGAGGAAGCCAGGCATTGATGCAACCAGTCAGGATGCTCTCGATGTTGCAGCTGTAGAACCTTTTGAGGATCTGAGGACCCATGCCAAATATTTTTAGTTTCCTTAGGGGGAATAGGCGTTGTCGTGCCCTCTTCACGACTGTCTTGGTGTGTTTGGACCATTCTAGTTGTTGGTGATGTGGACACCAAGGAACTTGAAGCTCTCAACCCGCTCCACTACAGCCCTGTCGAGGACAATGGGGGCATGCTCAGTCCTCCTTTTCCTGTAGTCCACAATCATCTCCTTAGTCTTGGTTACGTTGAGGGATACGTTGTTATTCTGGCACCACCCTGCCAGGTCTCTGATCTCCTCCCTATAGGCTGTCTCGTCGTTGTCGGTGATCAGGCACTGTTGTGTCATCTGCAAACTTAATGATGGTGTTGGAGTCGTGCCTGGCCATGCAATCGTGGGTGAACAGGGCGTACAGGAGGGGACTGAGCAGGCACCCCTGAGGGGCTCCTGTGTTGAAGATCAGTGTGACAGATGTGTTGCTATCTACCGTCACCACCTGGGGGCGGCCCGGCAAGAAGTCCAAGATTCAGTTGCAGAGGGAGGTGTTTAGTCCCAGGATCTTTAGCTAGTGATGAGCTTTGAGGGTACTATGGTGTTGAATGCTGAGCGGTAGTCAATGAATAGCATTCTCACGTAGGTGTTCCTTTTGTCCAGGTGGGAAAGGGCAGTGTGGAGTGCAATAGAGATTGCATAATCTGTGGATATGTTAGGGGGGTATGCAAATTGGAGTGGGTCTAGGGTTTCTGGGATAATGGTGTTGATGTGAGCCATTACCAGCCTTTTAAAGCACTTCATGGCTATGGACATGAGTGCTACGGGTCTGCAGTCATTTAGGCAGGTTGCCTTAGTGTTCTTGGGCACAGGGACTATGGTGGTCTGCTTGAAACATGTTGGTATTACAGACTCAACCAGGGACATTTTGAAAATGTCAGTGAAGACACCTGCCAGTTAGTCAGCACATGCCCGGAGCACACGTCCTGGTAATCCGTCTGGCCCCGCAGCCTTGTGAATGTTGACCTTTTTAAAAATCTTACTCATGTCGGCTACGGAGAGCGTGATCACACAATCGCTGAGGCATGCATGAGACCAGCTGATGCTCTCATGCATGCCTCAGTGTTGCTTGCCTCGAAGCGAGCATATAAGTGATTTAGCTCGTCTGGTAGGCTCGTGTCACTGGGCAGCTCGTGGCTGTGCTTCCCTTTGTAGTCTGTAATAGTTTGCAGGCCCTGCCACATAAGACGAGCGTCGGAGCCGGTGTAGTACGATTCAATCTTATCCCTGTATTGACGCTTTGCCTGCTTGATGGTTCATTGGAGGGCTTAGCAGGATTTCTTATAAGCTTCCGTGTTAGAGTCCCGCACCTTGAAAGTGGAAGCTCTACCCTTTAGCTCAGTGCGAATGTTACCTGTAATCCATGGCTTCTGGTTGGGGTATGTATGTACAGTCACTGTGGGGACGACGTCCTCGATGCACTTATTGATAAAGCCAGTGACTGATGTGGTGTACTCTTCAATGCCATCGGAAGACTTCCGGCACATGTTCCAGTCTGTGATAGCAAAACAGTCCTGTAGTTTCGCATCTGCTTCATCTGACCACTTTTTTATAGCCCGAGTCACTAGTGCTTCCTGCTTGAATTTTTGCTTGTAAGCAGGAATCAGGAGGTTATAATTGTGGTCAGGTTTACCAAATGGAGAGCGAGGGAGAGCTTTGTATGCGTCTCTGTGTGTGGAGTACAGTTGATCAAGAATTATCTTCCCTCTGGTTCCACATTTAACATGTTGATAGAAATTAGGTAGAACTGATTTAAGTTTCCCTGCATTAAAGTCAGAGCACCGCCTCTGGGTGAGCGGCTTCCTGTTTGCTTATTTCCTTATACAGCTGACTGAGTGTAGTCTAGTGCCAGCATCCGTCTGTGGTGGTAAATAAACAGCCACGAAAAGTATACCTGAAAACTTTCTTGGCAAATAGTGTGGTCTGCAGTTTATCATAAGATACTCTACATTAGGTGAGCAAAATATAGAGACTTCCATAGATTTCGTTCACCAGCTGATGTTTACAAATATGCACAGACCCCCCCCCCCCCCCCCTCGTCTTACCAGAGTGTGCTGTTCTATCTTGCCGGTGCAGCGTATATCCCGCTAGCTGAATATCCATGTCATCATTCAGCCACGAATCCGTGAAACATAAGATATTACAGTTTTTGATGTCCCGTTGGTAGGATATTCGTGATCGTACCTCGTCTAATTTATTGTCCAATGATGTGTTGAGTATAATGTACTGCCTCTCCTATAACATTTACATTTACATTTAAGTCATTTAGCAGACGCTCTTATCCAGAGCGACTTACAAATTGGAAAGTTCATACACATTCATCCAAATCCCCTGCGTGAAATGTCCCATCCCTCTGCAGATTCAAGCCCTCGATGGACGCCGCTCCGGCCCGGTGGAATATCAGACCAAGCCCATTCTACTGCAGGTTGGGGTGAACCACGCAGACTCTTAGTTTTCATTTGATCACTGCTCTTGAGAACCCCCTTATCCAAGGGTACCCCTGGCTAGTGCTACATAACCCACTATTCTCCTGGTCCACGGGACACCTACTAGACTAAGTAAGGGTAAGAACTACCAGACTAAATGCCTAAGACCACCACCAAGAGCCTCGCCGTGTACCCCGGCATCCATTGAAGACCAAGACTTTTCTGTACTCCCTCTCGACCACTGAAGCAGCAGTCATGGACAATTACATCCGGGAGTCGCAGGAGGCAGGTTTCATTCGCTCCTCTACATCCCCAGCTGGTGCAAGCTTCTTCGTGGGAAAGGATGGAGGTCTGCATCCCTGCATCGATTAGAGGGCTGAACAGGATTAAGATTAAGAATCGTTACCCCCTACCCCTGGTGTCCGCTCCCTTGGAGTTGACCCATGGGGCCCAATTCTTCACCAAACTGGAACTCCGCAACGCTTACAATCTGGTGAGAATCAGGAAGGGAGATGAATGGAAGACTGCCTTTAACACCCCGAGTGGACATTTAGTCATGCCCTTCGGATTATCGAACTCACCGGCAGTATTCATTGGTCAATGACACGCTTAGGGATATGTTGAATCGGTTTGTCTTTGTTTACCTCAACGACATCCTGATCTTCTCCAAGACCCTTCCGGAAACCATCCTGCACATCCGCCAAGTCCTGAGACCCCTCCGGCAGACTCAACTATACATCAAGATAGAGAAGTGTGAGTTCCATGTATCCCAAGTTTCTTTCCTAGGCCACATTATCTCTACCGCCGGCATCCAAATGGACCCCGTAAAAGTGAGGGCGGTCACCGACTGGCCTCGTCCTGCCTCACTCAAACAAGTCCAGTGGTTCCTCAGGTTTACCAATTTTTACAGGTGTTTTATACGCAACTTTATACATTTCTAAGTAAAGTATTATGTTTATCCTTAACCACTGATTCCTTGTCTGGTCTCTTCTCTGCACCTGGGTCCAACCTCACCACGTCACAGATGCAGTTAATTTCATACCATGTGCTTTTCTCTTGTGACCATCTTGATCATTACACTACAAACAGAAGGTAGGTCATTATCATAATAAGATGCTAATTTAGTCCCTGTTCACAGCAGTAGTGATTTATCAAGCATAAAAGTGGCCCAGGTCGACCATGCTGGGTTAGTGACTTAATCACAGGTGTGGGCCGCACATGGACCAGAGACAGACCCTGATACCTGCATACTGTAGACCACTAGAGCTTAAACAAATCAGTCCTGCCTTCTGGACTCTAGCACCTTGGTTTCTGTTCAGGTATCTACAGAGGCAGTGCTCCTATACCCCATACCCTCTGTCTCACTAGAGGTCATTCCTCCAAATTGATATTCTGTGCAGCCTAGCAATCTTGGATATCTGTTTAGCAGTGGAGATGGATGATGTGCTTTGCGAGCATTAAGATGGAATCCCTTTTAACAGCAGTGGCTGGGAGATATTGTGAGGTGTTGCTCATTGTGGATTGATGCCGTGTGATACATTTAGTGCCCAGGAGGACTGTTTCTCAGAGGCACTAGGCATGTGTTTGCCTTGTATGAGACATCAGGTGAAATGGTTGCCTTTTACTCACTGACAGAATGTATACACAGTATGTGCTCTGTGCAAAGCTTACAGGACTGCCGTAGGACTGATGATGAGAGGTGTACATACTATATGTGCACTCTTAGAAAGAAAATTGCTATCTAGAACCTAAAAGGGTTCTTCGGCTGTCCCATAAGAGAACCCTTTTGAGGAACCCTTTTTGGTTCCAGGTAGAACCCTATTTGGGTTCCATGTAGAACCCTTTCCACAAAGAAAGGGATCTACATGGAACCAACAAGGGTTCTCCTATGCGAACAGCCAAAGAACCCCTTTCTCTAAGAGTGTGTATACTTAGTCTTCCGTAGCCATACCTCCAAATCACGTTGTTGTCACACCTCCTTCTAATTAGGGAAGCCTGGTTCTCAAGGCTAGTGTATACGATACATTTTTTTCATCATAGTTAGAATCTACACTAGGCCTACATGTGACTGAAGAGGTAGAATCAGACCTCCCGGTCATCATCCTCAGCTGTTCCTTCTATCCCTACCTTCTTAGTTTGGTCCTGTAAAACACCCTCTCCCATTAAAGCAGGTCGCCATGGTCACCATGCATTAAACCCCTCACATCAAATACACTTTAATTGGCTCAATCAGAGCCAATCAGGCGTGGCCCATTCTTCTGAAGTCAGTCGTCGTCCAATCACCCAGTGTTTATTGTTGTAGCTGCGGTAGCCTTCCCCTCACTCAGGTGCAAGGTGTCCTCCAAGGCTCTGTAAGTCCACAGACTTGGCTGGGGACCTTGAATAAACCGAGACATTCACTAGTCCTACCACATCATTAATCCAGAGGTTTGCTTGTGGAGCAAGAGGTTGTAATCAAATCCATTAAAACAAATGATTGACTTGAATAAAGTACTGGGGTGAATTATACAGTGTAATGTCACACAACCATCACTCACTGTATGTGAGCATACTAAAGTTTTGTGCCTTTGTAAACCAAGTTGTCAAAGTCAAATGTTATTTTTGAACATGTCCCAGCTGCTGCCTGTAGTGTGTTTATTCAAAATGACAAATACAGGACTACAGTACTATGCATTAAAGTAAACCACAGCACTGGGCACTCAAACAACTGTCCGATTTAATGAGTGTTCACTTATGAGAAGCAAGCGACCCTTTACAGGTAGGCTATTTTCATCAGCCTATTCAACTCCAGAAACAAATCGCTTTACTTAAACTCACACTTTAGTCTGGCAAAATATAAATGCCATTCTGCAAGACATGTTCCAGATCTTTGAGAGTACATAAAGTCCAACGTTGTTTATATGAAGCAGAAATAACTATTTTTATGATCTTCAGAAAGTGCATGTGATTGCAAAGAACAGAGGGTGGGATAGCCTAATTATTTTCTCTCCCTCCATAAGACGGGTTGGATATAGAAAACACATTATTCTGTATATTGAAATATGATGTATATAAAACATACCTTTTAATTTTAGCAGAGACAGGGTAATATGATATTGGCAAAGAAATGACAATGGAAAATGACATAGAAGGCTTGTTCTGTAGCCTCTAACCAAATGTCATGCTCTGCCTCTGATATATCATATCAGTTTTGAATATATTGCTATTATCTCATGTCAAAAGCAGATATACTGTATAGGGACTCAGGGAAGTGCAGAACCATAAAAGAGACTTCAACCTTGACAAGTCACTGTCACTGCAGGGAGGCTTGTCATGTGATTCTGAGGTCACCAGTAGAGCCCGTCAGCAGAGCACAGGTCCTGCAGGGCCCAGTGGATGTGGTGACAGTGGTGTCACAGCTGGGAAAGCACACATCTACATCCCCGCAAATGAATCTGACTTGCCAGTCAGAGAAGTCAATGATATCACAACAGTTCTCTTATTACAATAAGTTGTGGAGATACTACTGTCCTTACCCTTCTGTTTTTACACTATGTCTAATTCTGTTTATTTTAAAGTGTGTAGTTTTTACTTGCATAATATGGCATTGGTGAATGTGGTATGATGTCAGACAAAGAGTAAGTAGTAAGGTATAACATCTACAATTATGGGTATCTTCAATATCTACAGTTCTTTTCCTTTAGTGTACGTTGTCTTTCTGAGGCATAGAATTGTTCTATGAATGTCGATATGTCAACATGTTTCTTGTTCGGGGAGTGTGTTGAGGTGCAGTTGCTCTGAGCGTATACTCAGGAGTTAAGCCTTCGCACTTACTGTTGATTGTAGGGTGAAAAGGGCTTTGCTTTTAGCACCCTAAAAACTCTACAGGGGCTTCTCCATTTGGCTAATATAGCTTCTTGAATGGGGTTTGCTTATATTAAATTACATGGTTAGCTAGCTCCAATTCCCTGTTTTTAACATTTAGCTGTTTGTGAACAACTGCGCTCTATGCTGCTAGTTGACGTTCACTCCACGGGAAGCCCCTTTAAAAACCATTAAAGTATGAACTATGAGGTAAGTGAAAATTGAGGGCCTTTTAGGGCCTTTGGGCTTTCTTGAACTTGCTGTTGCCATTCAGCAAGAAAGCATTTTTCATGGAAAGTCAATATTCAGTAGTCTTGCTGTATAACATAAATATAAGAACTGGGCACACCAAAGAAAAGTTACAGATATTTTACAATATATTTCCAGATAAGTCCATATTCTGTACATCCTTTACTATTTGTATTACACCTTACTCTATCTGTACAGCATTGTATTCATTTCATATCCTTGATGGCAGGGGCTTGACAAGCAGAAGGAAGCACAAATATGAAGGAAGCAGACTGCTGATAAACCCTTCAACTGGAACGAGAGAGAGAGATCTCAATCGTGCTAGCTAGCCAAATTCAAATCTGTCAGCCAGTTTACCGTCTAGCGCCAACTGTTTACTGGTGGTAACCATAGCAATATGGCCACTGAGGCAGCGCTAGCAGCAGCAGAGATTGAGAGACTTTCCCCCCCTTTTTTTTAATACCCAGCAGAAATCAAATCAGAAAAGGGAAAAATCATTTTTAAACACTGATTTCTGAGGGAGAAACCAGAAACTTTGTTTGCCGACTTCTCACAAAACAGGACTGTTACAAACCTGTTATTTTACACAGACCACAATACTGCCTGGCATAGAGCTGTAACCAGGCATTTCAGCTATACCACAAAAAAAATATCTGCAAGGGAAGGCAAATCCACATTTTTGAGTACAGCGATAAGCACCAGGAAAACAGGTTTCTGCCGGTAAACATGTATCAGAACGGCACTGTCATGGTCCAGGGCAGTGAGGCTGTACTTAGCTCTGTTGTGCAGGACTTCCCCACCCTAACGAAGATAGCGGAAAGCAAAAAAGAAAAGGATAGCACCCCGACCTCTCCCCTCACCTCAGGCACCCCAACAGCAGGACCATCCTCCCCCCTGCATGCCTACAACCACCAGAGCCAAGACCACACTACCATCAGCCTGCTGAGAGAGGCTGGCTCTGTTATTGGTATGGGTTACTGAGCTGAAGGAGCAGCCCCCCAGCTACACCACCACCAGCCCAGACACAGAATTTCTACAGGACCAGACCAACCAGTGCAGGACCCAGCTGAAGAACTCTGTCCAGGAGCTGAGAGAGAGCCTTACCACAGCTCTTGAGGAAGTAAAGGCCACCATGAGGAGAGAGCCTTACCACATCGCTTGAGGAGGTAAAGGCCACCATGAGGAGAGAGCTGGTGCAGGTAAAGGAGGAGATGGAAAAGGAGTTGTCTGTCATCAAGAGAGTGCTACAACACAGAGAACAGACTGTAGACACTCCCAGAGAGAAGCTGCAGCCCCTCACCACCCCTAACACCCCCACAGACCCACCTTTACCCACAACCCCCCCATACCGACAACACTTTACCCACTCCCCCAGTCAACAAGGAGACTCACATGGGGACACCTACTACAGAGAGAAGCTCTCTGGCCCCCCCTGACACACCCCTCCATGTACACAGGTCCTGTGTACTCCAGCAACAGACCGTAAACGCACTAATCTGGTAAAACCCACTGAGGTGGCCATCCTCATTGACTCAAATGGGAAATTCATCCAAGAAGATAAACTCTTCCCACAACACAAGGTGTGCAAAATATGGTGCCCAAAAACACAGGATGCACTCCACATCCTGTCCCAGCCTGAATTTGGCACACCAGGCCACATTATTATTCACACCGGCACCAAAAACCTGCGAGAGGAGCAGGAGAGAGTAGGCAGCCTGGTCAACAGAGTAGCAGAGAGGGCCTCTGAGCGGTTCCCCAACTCCCACATCACCATCTCCACTCTGCTGCCCCGCAAAGACTTTCATCCCCGTACCATTCAGAAAGTCAACGCTGACATCACCAGAGGGTGTGGTCTACTCCCGAACGTGCATGTTGCTCACCACCCAACAATCACCACAGAGCATCTGTACCACTCCCACCTGAGGAAGCAGACAGTAGGGATGTTTGCCAAGTCTTTAAAGGACGTGGCACTTGGTAGACAAACACCCCATGCCGCACTGGACAGAGGACCACCCAGAGACCCCTACCAGACCACTGCACCAACAAGGAGCCCCAGGCCCCTTCAACGCCCCACCCTACCCAGCGCACCCCACAGGCCCCACCCACCACCAGAGCATCACCACTTCCATCGGCTTAGCCAGACCGGACCGGGCCCAGCCTACTACCCAGCACCAGACCACCACCCCTACCAGACTAGAGAGGAAGCCAGGCATTGATGCAACCAGTCAGGATGCTCTCGATGTTGCAGCTGTAGAACCTTTTGAGGATCTGAGGACCCATGCCAAATCTTTTTAGTTTCCTTAGGGGGAATAGGCGTTGTCGTGCCCTCTTCACGACTGTCTTGGTGTGTTTGGACCATTCTAGTTGTTGGTGATGTGGACACCAAGGAACTTGAAGCTCTCAACCCGCTCCACTACAGCCCTGTCGAGGACAATGGGGGCATGCTCAGTCCTCCTTTTCCTGTAGTCCACAATCATCTCCTTAGTCTTGGTTACGTTGAGGGATACGTTGTTATTCTGGCACCACCCTGCCAGGTCTCTGATCTCCTCCCTATAGGCTGTCTCGTCGTTGTCGGTGATCAGGCACTGTTGTGTCATCTGCAAACTTAATGATGGTGTTGGAGTCGTGCCTGGCCATGCAATCGTGGGTGAACAGGGCGTACAGGAGGGGACTGAGCAGGCACCCCTGAGGGGCTCCTGTGTTGAAGATCAGTGTGACAGATGTGTTGCTATCTACCGTCACCACCTGGGGGCGGCCCGGCAAGAAGTCCAAGATTCAGTTGCAGAGGGAGGTGTTTAGTCCCAGGATCTTTAGCTAGTGATGAGCTTTGAGGGTACTATGGTGTTGAATGCTGAGCGGTAGTCAATGAATAGCATTCTCACGTAGGTGTTCCTTTTGTCCAGGTGGGAAAGGGCAGTGTGGAGTGCAATAGAGATTGCATAATCTGTGGATATGTTAGGGGGGTATGCAAATTGGAGTGGGTCTAGGGTTTCTGGGATAATGGTGTTGATGTGAGCCATTACCAGCCTTTTAAAGCACTTCATGGCTATGGACATGAGTGCTACGGGTCTGCAGTCATTTAGGCAGGTTGCCTTAGTGTTCTTGGGCACAGGGACTATGGTGGTCTGCTTGAAACATGTTGGTATTACAGACTCAACCAGGGACATTTTGAAAATGTCAGTGAAGACACCTGCCAGTTAGTCAGCACATGCCCGGAGCACACGTCCTGGTAATCCGTCTGGCCCCGCAGCCTTGTGAATGTTGACCTTTTTAAAAATCTTACTCATGTCGGCTACGGAGAGCGTGATCACACAATCGCTGAGGCATGCATGAGACCAGCTGATGCTCTCATGCATGCCTCAGTGTTGCTTGCCTCGAAGCGAGCATATAAGTGATTTAGCTCGTCTGGTAGGCTCGTGTCACTGGGCAGCTCGTGGCTGTGCTTCCCTTTGTAGTCTGTAATAGTTTGCAGGCCCTGCCACATAAGACGAGCGTCGGAGCCGGTGTAGTACGATTCAATCTTATCCCTGTATTGACGCTTTGCCTGCTTGATGGTTCATTGGAGGGCTTAGCAGGATTTCTTATAAGCTTCCGTGTTAGAGTCCCGCACCTTGAAAGTGGAAGCTCTACCCTTTAGCTCAGTGCGAATGTTACCTGTAATCCATGGCTTCTGGTTGGGGTATGTATGTACAGTCACTGTGGGGACGACGTCCTCGATGCACTTATTGATAAAGCCAGTGACTGATGTGGTGTACTCTTCAATGCCATCGGAAGACTTCCGGCACATGTTCCAGTCTGTGATAGCAAAACAGTCCTGTAGTTTCGCATCTGCTTCATCTGACCACTTTTTTATAGCCCGAGTCACTAGTGCTTCCTGCTTGAATTTTTGCTTGTAAGCAGGAATCAGGAGGTTATAATTGTGGTCAGGTTTACCAAATGGAGAGCGAGGGAGAGCTTTGTATGCGTCTCTGTGTGTGGAGTACAGTTGATCAAGAATTATCTTCCCTCTGGTTCCACATTTAACATGTTGATAGAAATTAGGTAGAACTGATTTAAGTTTCCCTGCATTAAAGTCAGAGCACCGCCTCTGGGTGAGCGGCTTCCTGTTTGCTTATTTCCTTATACAGCTGACTGAGTGTAGTCTAGTGCCAGCATCCGTCTGTGGTGGTAAATAAACAGCCACGAAAAGTATACCTGAAAACTTTCTTGGCAAATAGTGTGGTCTGCAGTTTATCATAAGATACTCTACATTAGGTGAGCAAAATATAGAGACTTCCATAGATTTCGTTCACCAGCTGATGTTTACAAATATGCACAGACAACCACACCCCCCCCCCCCCTCGTCTTACCAGAGTGTGCTGTTCTATCTTGCCGGTGCAGCGTATATCCCGCTAGCTGAATATCCATGTCATCATTCAGCCACGAATCCGTGAAACATAAGATATTACAGTTTTTGATGTCCCGTTGGTAGGATATTCGTGATCGTACCTCGTCTAATTTATTGTCCAATGATTGCACGTTGGCGAGTAATATTGACGGTAACGGCAGCTTTCCCACTCACCTTCTGCGGATCCTTACGAGGCACCCCGCTCTGTGTCCTCTGTACCTGTGTCTCTTACTCTTGCCAATAACTGGGATGTTGGCCTTATCGGGTGCTAGACGGATATCCCGTGCTTGTTGAAGAAAAAAATCTTTGTCTAATCCGAGGTGGGTGATCGCTGTCCTGACATCCAGAAGTTATTTTTTGCCGTAAGATACTGTGGCAGAAACATTATGTACAAAATAAGTTAAAAATAACATGAAAAAACCCCACATAATAGCACAATTGTTTTGGGTGCCCGTAAAACTGCTGCCATTTCTTCCGACACCATTTTTACAACACTGTACATAGACATAATATGACATTGGAAATGTCTTTATTCTTTTGGAACTTTTGTGAGTGTAATGTATACTGTTCATATTGTTTATTTCACTTTTGTTTATTATCTATTTCACTTGCTTTGGCAATGTAAACATATGTTTCCCATGCCAATAAAGCCCCTTAAACTGAAATTGGATTAAGAGAGAGAGAGAGAGAGAGATGTAATCATGTTTCCCATGCCAATAAAGCCATTTGAATTGAATTGAATTGAGAGAGAGAGAGAGAGAGAGAGAGAGAGGAAAATAAACAAGAGGTGCTGCACAACTCACATCAGAGAATTTCCCCTTCAAACCTCACTTATTACACCTTTAAGGTGAAATTGAGTACCTGAGTCATTAGAACAGGCAAAACCAAACAGATCATAAGCTGAATGAAGTGTAATAGCTCCTTGTCATTCAGAACAATGGGCTTGTCCCCTGAGAGACCAGGAATATGTAAGCCACTATTAAACACATCCAGCAGTAGCAGACACCAGAGGACCAGCTACAAGGCGAGGTGGTATTGAGCTGCTTCAACACACCATGCCTAAAAAATATTTCTATGTTGGGCCACTTTGAGTGACAACAGATTACAAGGAGCACAATTCCCGGCCAAGGTAACAGCTCCACAGCACTCTCCCAGGCCTCAGACTGAGACCCTGAGAAGCCATTTGTTCTGCTCATTATTACAGTGGCCCATAGTCCTTTTTAGTATATTTATAAGCTCTTGGGTTATTGACACATAACACAGAGAGCAGTATCACAGAATTAACCAGGAGAATAAGAGAAAATAGTTATTTCTTTCCAGACTGCCATTTTCCTCTGACTTTCCTGTGAGTGAAGGATGAGCCAGCTGGTGAGTAACTCTGTGGGACAGAAAGCTATAACCTTAAAACCATGGCTACCACACTATAGCCTCATTCATGAAACATAGACATCCATGACTTCTTAATGAAACTCACATGCCCCCAAAAATATGATCAAATACACTGTCCCACTTCAAAGGTGATGCCGCATAACTATCTGTGTCAGTGTCATCTCCTGCAGCTTCAAATCTCTTCACTATTATGTGCCCTGCAAATGCTTTTTTGTGATTGTGGCAAGCCGGATCGGTTCTAGTGTTTTATTCTCCGCATTTAAACCTGTTATTGGAGAATATAAAAATAATTTATACATGGTTTTTTGTTTTTTGTTAGTAAAAAGAAAAATGACAAACACAATGTTGCTCAATTTACGTCACAAGTTAATGCTATCGAAGGTGTGCCGTAATAAACAGTGGATAGATGCACATTTTAGCCATTACTTCTAGGGAATAGCACTGGGGTATTGTAAACACAAAGGGTGATTAAAAACAAATAAACACATTTGATGGTCTTACCAAGAGCCGTCTCTCAAATAAACAAACTTCACTTCTTCCATCTTTGTGTCATTAGCTGGATATATTGCACTGTCGAGAGCGGCTTGTTTAGATGTTCTGAGTGGCCCTTTACCACTATGTAATTACAGTGTGTGTTCATGGGGACCCTCGGTACATCAGGGAGGCCCCTCTGGGGAGTCCTGTGCCACGACTAGGAAGGACATGAATCCGAATTAATGTGATGCTGCCCCATTTCCCTTTGTTAACCTCTGTTTTAAAAACAGTGTGTTTCAATGAATCATGGAAAGAAACATAACACAAAACATAAAAATGATTGCCTAAAATGTTGATAAAGAACTGAGTGTTGGAGAGTCAGAGTGAAAGTCTTCAACACACCCACTCAGAGAACTGGGTGTTTGACTGTTATTGGCTTTTACCAGCTTGGATTTTCCAACATGCTATCACAGATTGTTTTGAAATAGAAACAAATGACTTGCTAAATTCGTGACAGGCACAAAGGTTAAGGTTATGGTTAGCTAACACACTAGCTAAGTAGTTAAAAAGTAGTAAGTAGTTGCAAAGTTGCTAATTAGCTAAAATGCTAAAGTTGTCCATTGTGTGATTTGAACATGCAATTTGGGTTGCTAGACCTTCGTGTTATACGCCCACCTAACCTCCCCGAACAACCTCCCTCCTATCGTTTCTGTCTTAAGTAACCTACTGCCTTCATCTGTGATTGGAATGCACTGAATACAAAATTGTGTGGTGGACACAAAAAATATATACTTTCTGTCTATTTCACGATAAGTTGTGATTGTGGGTTGTTTATTCCTGTGGAGAAGAGAAGCTCCGTGGTTCTGAGCTCTGCATGGATCCTCTGGAAGACTCCTTCACTTTAAAAACATTTACTTATACCTGACCAAGACACACAAGGAACAATGTGTAAAATCTGATCTGTGTCACACACTGCATAGAGCAGTCTGGTAGTTTCCATAAAAAGGTGGGTGGGTCATTGAATGGACTTTTACTGCGTTAAAGCTTGCACATTATAGTTACTATGGGAACTGGGACTCAGTGGTTATTCCACTGGTGCCATAATTAGGTCGTAAAGAAAGTGAGAGAGAAAGAGAATGTGTGTGTGTTAAGTGTGTGTGTGTTAAGTGTGTGTGTGTTAAGTGTGTGTGTGTGTGTGTGTGTGTGCGTGCGTGCGTGCGTGCGTGCGTGCGTGCGTGACAAGTGCATGTGTGTGTGTTATAACCATCAACCCATATACAGGGAGTCAGGTAGACGTTAGACAATGGCCAGGCAGCCATGAACCTGAGTCTCCCACTGTGGGGTTCATTAGGAGTGAGAGATTGTACCTGTTTATACTTCACTGTTCACATACCGATGACATCTCTGCCTTTTGTATCACAAATGCCTCGAAACGGGCCAATTTTACACAAGGCAAATTACAGGACATAACAAACTCAGTGACATGAGTCTGAGGTTAAAACAGCATCTGCAAATAAATACAATGGCAGAGTAATGTGCTACTTTAGTCATGTAAATGATGTTTTCCAACAATGCTTGGTCATAACAGTGTGTAAATGAATAGTAAAAAGACACCACAGCTATTTCCGGGTTGTTTTATTTGCAGAAACAAAGCAGGGATTGCACCAATGCAGTTTTATGGGTATTGTAGTGACTGGAACACTTTCGACACAGATGACTGGCCCAGTTGGTCAGTGGTCATACCCTAACCAACTTCATGAATCTGCTTCTCTAAACACTGGGTAGGGTCAGGAATGAACAGATCAATTACAATCTAGAGATCAATTACAGTGCAGGTGCTGCCAAGAGCCAAGGACTAGTGCCTATCAACCCAATGATCCTCCAAATATTGAAAAGGCAGCCTTGAAACTGCAAGCAATATGATTTGAAGATCACCACACCATCTTGTCGCAGGCAGAATCGACTGTTTAGGGCCCCGTATTTTTTTAAGGAACTAAGTAGGGCTCTCCACTTACTGTCTACTGTTTTTTGTTTTCCTCTAGTTATGTCAATGACAGATCTTAGCTCAACTAACCCAGGGAAGCAAACATTTTTTTGCTTGCTAGGTAAGTTAGGCTATCCAGCTACCTAAACCTTGTAGTAATCATGGCAGGATTGTCATTGATCTGTTCATTCCAAGCAGCCATGGCAAAATGTGTACAATTGTAGAAATTATCTTTAAAACTGAAAAAAATATCTCCGCACCATGGCAAATTGGTGCACAGCGGTCTAAGGCACTGCATCAAAGTGCTAGAGGGGTCACTACAGATACTGGTTCGATCCCGGGCTGTATCACAACCGGCTGTGATCAGGAGTCCCATACGGCGGCGCACAATTGGCCCAGTGTTGTCTGGGTTAGGGGAGGGTTTGGCCGGTATAGGCCATCATTGTAAAACAATAATTTGTTCTGAACTGACTTGCCTAGTTAAATAAAGATAAAATACAAATGTAATAAAACATTATTTTTTAAATAATTAATTTTTTTGAAATTACCTTAAAAACTGCAAAAAAAATCTTCACCCCGTGGCAAAATGTATTGAATTGTAGGAAATTCATATTCAAACTGCAAATATTTTGCAAAGGTCGAGCAATGGGGGGGCTCCCAACCAAATTACTTGTTTAGGTTCCCCAAAAGGCTAGGGCTAGCCCTGGCAGGCAGCTGCATATCGATGGATCATTCCAAATCCATGAGCGTCTTTATGATATCACACTGCTGCAGGGTCCCTCAGGAGTGACATCATCAAACCCAGTTGTTTCTCTGTGGGCCCTCCCTCGGTGGAGAGTTTGACACAGCATGATAAGGAGGAAGCATCTCAACCTCAGCCATCTGGACCACAGACAGGTGTGTACCTTGGCAACTGGTCCCCACTAATCATGGACTGTAAGCATACAGTAGTGTGTATGCAGCCAATAATGAGTGTACTTATACAGCCAAAGGACAATATACTGTGTGTCTCATTGTTACAGATGGGCTTGTTAGATAGCGAGCTGCCAGTGTTCACCGCCACAGACTCTGCTGCAATAGCTTATAGTATCAGGGTATCAGACACCCAGATTTCGGCTGGCTCACAGGAGCAGCCCAGTCAGTGGCTATGGGGTCAGTTTCTACATTGTCGTCATGGCAGGTTCAGCCAGCCCTGCCTCTCTGAATGATCTCTCGGCAGAAAGTCATTTTGGAGTCGATCAGACAAGACTATCGTAATAGCCTTATAATTGCTCAAATTCATCAGTGGTGTCCGCGAGGCAACATAATATAACAAAAATGGATTTTCATATAATAAATTCAAGTAGCAGGTATACAATTACGACTTTGATTAAGTTTAATCATTAGCGCACAGCAGAGAAATAGAAGGACGATTATCGAAGCATTCGTTATGGAGTCAGGGGATGGAGGGAGGAGAATTCATTATTCATTAGAGAGGACGAGCAGCAAAGTCGTCATGGTTCCATTTGAGTCTGTCCTGTATCATCTCCCTGGCAGCTCATTCACAGGGAAAGAGATGGAAAAGAGGCTCACTTGGCCTCCATAGATACTGGCATGGCTGGATATAGCCTGATGCCAACACCAACAGTGGAGGCACTGTCATGGAGCATCTGAGTAGCTCTCAGTAAGCTTTCACATAGCTTTTATGGACCAAAACCAGGTAAAATAGAGGCCATCCAAAAAATCTGAATTCGAATTAATGAGTGATATATATCCGTTTATAGTTAGTCACAACCGTAAGATATTTACTGAAAGGTTTTAAACAATATGTGAAGAGCTATAAAGAATCATAAAGAAGTACTGTTACCCCTTCTTTTAGCCTATGACTACTAAAATATACCATTGGGAAATATGGTTGATGCTGTCAGTCCAATTGGCTTAACTTTGTTTGTTGTTTTGACCAAAGAAAAATTACTGTTACATCAATAAAGTTAGATCAGAAAATAACTGGCTTCTTCGTATGTGTCAAAAAAGTGAATTCAGGAAGATACTATTCAGGAAAATATGATTTGCTTATTGGGATGGTGCAATGTCACCAATGGTAACGTCTTATTCTCTTACCAAATTTAAACACCACCTTGTAACCATCATCACATTTACAGAGCTACCTAGCTAGTCTACTTGTGCCAAAAGTTGACTGCAGGGTGTTAGTAAAGATACTTATAAGGTTTCCCCCATTCATAGATGTTTCCCATTTGATATGTGTTTGTGGTGTTAGCTAGTTACTGTCTAGGTAGGTCTTCAGCCAGCATGGTATTTTTCCATGCAAATTACAAATAGGCATCCCGATAAACCAAATCATTAGGGTTTTCCCTTTTTGGTGTGTGTAATTACAAGATTAAAGCGAGCAAGGAGTATGAAAACTGAAATGTAAATGTCCAAGCCCTTCCTATAGGAGGGCACTGGTGGTGAAAACTGCTGAGAAATGACACACACCGTTGACTGACACAACATTTCATTATAAAGATTTACAGAATGGATTTTGACAGACTTTGACCGCATTGGTGCTTATCTTTCTCACTAGAAGAGAACACGTAACAAGAAAATGCAATCATCTTATCCTCGTGCTGATGACATCATTTACCTAGATGTACCCAAGAAGCACGTAAAACACCATATATTTCCTCTGCCCTTGAGAGACTGTTATTGAGGCCGGGTTTGTCTCACTGCCAAGCATCACGGTCCAGGCTTCGCTGCAGGACGACACACATGGCCTTGTAACAAAGGAAGCAACACTGATTTCCATCCGTTTCTACTTTCCCTTTGGTCAATAATCAATTGTGTTCTTCCATGAAGTGTACTGTCTATCCTGGCTGTTGGCTGACATGGTGCTCCTACTAATCTAAATTAGAGTATTTCTTATCTCATCACATTCCATATTATATTGGCATGGTGTATATTCTATTCTGAATGAAGCTGAATCTATTACAAACCTGACAGTATTGATTTGTCAAGTAATGAGCAGAGCGGAAATACTGTGGTAAAATATGATCGTAATTGCAGAGTTCAAACAAAACCCAGCGCAGTCCCTCACACAAAAAGAGGCACACGATAAGAGGGTCTGGACTGAATAAAGGCTTAAGATACTCATATATTTTATGTGAATGAAAAATGTGAAACTTACTCAGTCTGGCTTTCTGTGGAGTTACTCCAGTGACTGATGTGTCTTCCCAACTGAAACAGAGCAACCATCCTTTCTCAAAAGGTGACTATAATGAAAAGGTGATGCTATGCTGAGGGTTATGAGGAAGGTGATGATTTTGTTTTTAAACCCTGCCAAGAACATTGGTTAGATCAGGAAAGTAGGTTAAGGCTAGCAGTAGGCTTTGACCGATGGATTAGGTTTCTTAACTATTACAGTGTAAACCCATTAGTCTTGGTCATTAATCTCATTATGTCAATTAAGAATAAAGAGTAGATCCCAGTCTGAAAATCTTAAGTCAGTCTGTAATGTTTTATGCAAAAGTAAGCGTAGAGAAAACCGGTCAAACCCCTCTCTATGTGTTCATTTTATTTTGTTGTATTTTTTAGTGACTACTTACTGGATGAGTTGTGGCAAAAAAAATAACTTTTGAAAGTTCCCCTTCAGCTCTAAATCAATAGTCTTCTGGGCGTAGAAGAGAATGATAGATCAATAGATGCTGTTATTCTGAACATTTGTCATGTGATTCTGTTTCATGGCATGTAATGCTTGCTATAAAGTAATTGCCAAATGTGGAGGTTCACAAGAGCTCAGTACAAACCTTATCGTAATCCCGTGTGGCTCAGTTGGTAGAGCATGGCGCTTGCAACGCCAGGGTTGTGGGTTCAATTCCCACGGGGGGACCAGGATGAATATGTATGAACTTTCCAATTTGTAAGTCGCTCTGGATAAGAGCGTCTGCTAAATGACTTAAATGTAAATGTAATCTATAGCAGTTGTTGGCTGGCCACACATAGTGGTGTTTGGGAATGCTCTGCCCACATTGGTCAGTAATATGAACACCCTGATAGGCTGATCTCACACATTAACGAGCCCAACATTTTTTTTCTTTGCTTGAGGAAACGGTATATATTGTATGCTTTGGCATGAGTGTGAGGTGCAACACAGTGTGAGAGGTTTCTCCAATCAAAGTCAGAGAAAAAAGAGCAAAGCCAATAACATAATGAGGGATGTCAGGCCGAGATGGTTATCCTGACAAAGTAACCCAACTCTTTATTTCAGAGGAGTCTACTTTCAATCTCTATTGGAGTTTACTTTGGCTGAGGGAGTTAAGTCACTCTAATTCCTAAACTGGCATTAAAGCCCCGATGCCTCTGTTTATCCCTTAGACTTACAGTAGATGTCTGTCTCTGCATCACAACAGAAGAAAACAGGGCTAAGTCGACAGCTTTCAAATGGAACCTAATGTCTCAAGGAAAAGATTGTTCTCTCTCTATGGCAGTGGTGGAAAAAGTACTCAATTGTTATACTTGAGTAAAAGTAAAAAGTAAATGTTATACATTAAATTCCTTATATTAAGCAGTGGTGGATATACTTACGTATCGAAAGTAAAATAATGAAACGTAAGAGCAGTAAATCCAAAAACCAAACAGCCAGACTTTTTATTTGGTTTGAGCTTTTCTGAAAGGTAACAGTCTTACGGATGCAAGAAGAGCTCAGATTAAAAAAAGTGGATTCTCAAATAGGCAACACTTCAAAATACATCTCTTACAGACAAAATAGAATTATTCCTTAATAATGAAGGATTATAGCCAGTAAACGTAAGCACTAACAATCACAGTCACTTTGCTTTAGAAAAAACATCCTATAATAGAACCTTATACATACATATTTTTTTTATAGATCAATAGATGCTCTTCTTCTGAACATTTGTCATGTGATTCTGTTTAATAGCGTGTAATTCTTGCTATAAAGTAATAATGAAATGTGGAGGTTCACAAGAGCTCAGTACAAACCTTGACTTAATCTATAGCAGTTGTTGGCTGGCAACACATAGTGGTGTTTGAGAATCGAACCCACAAATTCTGATGCTCCAGAAACTCAACTAGTCTAAAGAAGGCCAGTTTGATTGCTTCTTTAAATCAGCACAACAGTTTTCAGCTGTGCTAACATAATTGCAAAAGTGTTTTCTAATGATCAATTAGCCTTTTAAAACAATAAACTTGGATTAGCTAACACAACGTGCCATTGGAACACAGGAGCTGTAACGGCAGTCTAAGTCGTCCTCCTCATCGGACGAGGAGAGGCGAGAAGGATCGGAGGACCAATGTACAGCGTGGTAAGTTTCCATGATTCAATAACACGAAAACTAGACAAAATACAAAACAACAAACGAACCAACCGTCACAGTCCCGTGTGGCACAAACACTGACACAGGAAACAGACAAACTAGACACACAACATAGAATGCCCACCCAGCTCACGTCCTGACCAACACTAAAACAAGCAAAACACATAAGCACTATGGTCAGGACGTGACAGGGGCGATGGTTAGAGAGAATAGAGTAGACGACACACGTCAAACGTGTGATTTATGACCCTATGTCATGGGTCACGTGTGTATGCCCATATATGACATCCTGACAGGAAGTTCTCACTCTAGGGAGTGCCCATATATGGGCATCCTATTTGGGCATTCCTTTGAAGCTGTCATGATGATTGATGTGTAGGGACCTCGTTGAACTGGGGAATGCGTTTGAACATTTCAAAGAGTATGGCCCCCACCCTGTTGTAGTGACCTTAGGGCTGTTGTCTATGAAACAGGAATATCCGGGGGTATTGGGGGGCAGATGCATTATAAATATACCCGAACACCACAAGTGACCACGATAAACCCCAGAGCAATAAACAAGAAATTAAAATAAACCCAGAACATTAAACAGAAAATTAAACATGTCTCCTAGGCCAATTGTAGGTGTATTTTGTGCCTCGTGTCAAGAACCCAATGACAAAAGCATCGAGGACATTTGTGTGAGGCTCCTGAATGTTTTAAAGGAGTTTTGGATATGAGTGATGGACATATGGCTTACATATTCCAACCTGAGGATTCAACTGTGAAGATTTTCACAGACAGCGGCCATAGCCCCCTTTATCAAACAAATCCCAGGAGTTTTCTCCTGCGCTGCGTATGAGAGAATGGCTTAAGATACGGCTAGCACTATCTCATTAAGAATCTCTTCAATGGCATATAGCCCCGACTCCAAAGTAACAATTTTAGCATGTGCCCAATATGATAGTTCAAATGCTACAAAATCAGTTAGTTCATATGTAAGGAAAGCCTGCAAGGATGTGAAGTATTTAATGCCTGTCTTTAGCTTTAAGTGGGGTGATTATCATATATTCCTGGCCATGATGAAACAGTTGGACAATCTTTCCCAAAATTGTGAACAATTACTATACAATAACTATATATATTGTTAATATCTGAAATGTATTTGAAATTCTTATCTTATACAGTGGGGCAAAAAAGTATTTAGTCAGCCACCAATTTAAGTGCAAGTTCTCCCACTTAAAAAGATGAGAGAGGCCTGTAATTTTCATCATAGGTACACTTCAACTATGACAGACAGAATGAGAAAAAAAAATCCAGGAAATCACATTGTAGGGTTTTTTATGGATTTATTTGCAAATTATGGTGGAAAATAAGTATTTGGTCAATAACAAAAGTTTATCTCAATACTTTGTTATATACCCTTTGTTGGCAATGACAGAGGTCAAACGTTTTCTGTAAGTTTTCACAAGGTTTTCACACACTGTTGCTGGTATTTTGGCCCATTCCTCCATGCAGATCTCCTCTAGAGCAGTGATGTTTTGGGGCTGTTGCTGGGCAACACGGACTTTCAACTCCCTCCAAAGATTTTCTATGGGGTTGAGATCTGGAGACTGGCTAGGCCACTCCAGGACCTTGAAATGCTTCTTACGAAGCCACTCCTTCGTTGCCCGGGCGGTGTGTTTGGGATCATTGTCATGCTGAAAGACCCAGCCACGTTTCATCTTCAATGCCCTTGCTGATGGAAGGAGGTTTTCACTCAAAATCTCACGATACATGGCCCCATTCATTCTGTCCTTTACACGGATCAGTCGTCCTGGTCCCTTTGCAGAAAAACAGCCCCAAAGCATGATGTTTCCACCCCCATGCTTCACAGTAGGTATGGTGTTCTTTGGATGCAACTCAGCATTCTTTGTCCTCCAAACACGACGAGTTGAGTTTTTACCAAAAAGTTCTATTTTGGTTTCATCTGACCATATGACATTCTCCCAATCTTCTTCTGGATCATCCAAATGCTCTCTAGCAAACTTCAGACGGGCCTGGACATCATCTCTTGTTTTACCCAATGGCGCAGCAGATCTTGAACAATTTATAGCCCTGCTGGAACGACTTGTTCAATCTAATTCATCCATCATAGCTGATAGGACCCTTGAGCTCGTAGTACAAATAGTACGTCAACCCCTAGGTGGAGGGGGTCAGAGAAGGAAACTTGATAGTCTCATGCAATCAGAAATCATAAACAATAAAAGGGCATATCTCATAAACATTCACAATCCCGGAAATCAGTTATGCTTTGCAATAGGCCTAGCACATTTACTCAACCCTGGATGTACTGATCTAGAGGCTTGACAAAAGACTAGGGAGCTCCAAAATGCCGTGGTTCTAGGTATACAGGATGCTGTGGCTTTCTCTGACATAGTCAAATTTTTAAATTTTCTGAACATCAAGATTGTGGTTTTGTACCATAGTAGAGCTAATGCAGCTCTCTTGAAATTCCAGAACAACATACAACCTCATCCTCAGATTCTGTACTTTTATTGGCAAAACGCCCATTATTATGCTATTACCAACATCACAGCGTTTTTAGGAGCGCCATATGTGTGTCCATCATGTCATACAGGCTACACCCGAAAGGGGGGGAACTCTTCTCGTTATAACTGTTCAGTATGTCTGGATGAAACATGTCCGATGCAGCCCTTAAACCTAACACCCTGTGCGGATTGTCAACGCACATGTCGTTCGACCTACTGCTACAAAAAACACAAAATTGAAACATGGCACCCCAAGGCATGTAAATCTGTAAGCAGTTGTGACATTAACAAGAAATGTCCAAAATGCCATTGCAATTACAACCTTAAAATAGACAGCCCTAAACCTCATGTGTGTGGAATTATACATTGTCCAATCTGTAAAGGACCTTTGAAAAGCAGAGACGCTGAAGTGGTTCAAGAAGTGCCACACGAGAAGATGAAGATGAACATTCAGAGAAATATGTGTTTTATGATTTTGAGATTAATCAGCAATCAAGGGTTCATTTGCCTATGTTTGTATTTACCATGACTTTCAAAGGTGAAAAGTGGTTGGCAGAGGGGCCCAATTGTTCACTACTCTTTATAAAACACTTCAGAAAACCCCAGTACAGAAACTTCACGTTTATAGCTCACAATTCTAGAGCCTATGACTCCTATCATCTTTTGAACCCTCTGATACAACAAGGCGTTGCACCCAGTGTCATAGCTCAAGGTAGTAAAATCTTTTGTTTTGTAGACCCCGCCTTCAACCAGAGATACATTGACAGTTTGTTTCTTACCCATGAGATTGGCTCAAATGCCTGAGCCCTTGGGTTTTGAAAACTCTGTGAAAGGTTGGTTTCTTCATTTCTTCACATCTGAGGAGAATCTACATTATATTGGATCTTATCCCAGCCCCGAAATGTACGGGTGTGATCAAATGTCTCCCAAAGAGCCAGAGAGATTCATGACATGGTATGAGACAGTATGTCATAGCACCTTTGATTTCCATAAAGAGATGGAGTCATACTGTGACAATGATGTGGTTATACTTCGTGAAGGGTGCCTCAGATTCAGAGAAGACGTAATCAAAGATGCCGGCATTGACCCCTGGAGTTGTACAACTATTGCATCGGCATGCATGAAAACCTAACGTACACACTTTTTACCTCCAGCATCTATAGCTATTCCATTGCCTGACAACTACCGACACCAATTCAAGTCATACTCTAGTGGGTTCATTCAATGGTTGGAGTACTTGGCCCAGGATAAAAACATTTTTATTCAACATGCTTTGAATAGTGGGGAAAAGGCATTTGGGCCTTATCAAGTAGATGGATACACACAGATTGACGGTGTTGAGACCGTGTTTGAGTACAATGGTTGTTTCTTCCACGGTTGTAACTCTTGCTTTGTGCCCCAGGCCATGTGTGTGGGGATATGTACCAGGAGTTCCAAGACAAATTGGAATCTTTACAGGCTACTTACGGGTTGAAAGTGAATGTGATGTGGGAGCATGAGTGGACCGAACTCAAAAAGTCTGATCCTCATGTTCGAGCTTTCCTTTCCAGCTTTGACACACCAGAACCCTTGGAACCACGACAGGCCTTGTATGGAGGCCGTACCAATGCTTTGACATTGCGGTATGTAGCGCAACCCGACGAGACAATAGGATATGTAGATTTTACATCCCTTTATCCTCATGTAATGAGTTCCTCATGCTATCCTATGGGGCATCCTGAAATTATTCACCATGACTTTGACTTACCCCAAAACTATTTTGGTCTGATTAAAGCAACTGTTTACCCTCCCCGGGGTTTGTTTCTACCAGTGTTGCCTTACAAGGGACCTCAAGGAAAACTTTTCTTTCCCCTTTGTCGCACCTGCAGTGAAAACAACAACCAGGAAAAGCCTTGTGATCATTCAGATCAAGAAAAAGCCCTGACAGGTGTATGGGTCACCGTTGAATTCTCTAAGGCTCTAGAGATGGGGTATCGTGTGGCCAAAATCTTTGAAGTGTGGAACTTTTCCAGGACAAAATACACTATTTTTAAAGAGTACATCAAGATCTTCTTGAGATGCAAGCAAATGGCTTCAGGCTATTCTGCATCGATCACACATCAAGAGAGCAAAGACAAGTACATTCAGGACTATCACGACAGAGAAGGTATACGTCTTGACCCTGACAGAATAGAGGTCAACAAAACCAAAAGAAATCTGTCGAAATTGTACTTACTCGCTTTGGGCCAAACTTTCCTAGAGAAGCAATATGCTAACAATGTCAATCATTAAAGACCCCGAAGAATTTGGGGAATTTGTTTTTTCGGACCAATACGAAATTTCACAATTTCAAGACATTGCCCTTGTGCAATGGAGACGTAACAAGAAGTGGGTTCTACCCCCGGGTAATGTAAATGTGCTTCTTGCAGCATTTACCACGGCCTATGGTCAACTTGAACTATACACCCTCATGGAGCAGCTGCATAGGAGGGTTCTTTACCATGACACACTCTGTGGTCTATGTAAGCAAACCGGGTGTTTGGAACCCCCCTCTTAGCAACTATCTGGGTGGTTTAAGGAGTGAACTCGAAGATGGTGACCATATCACAGAGTGGTGCTCCTGTGGTCCCAAAAGCTATGCTTTTAGGACTAAAGACAATCACGTGGTGTTGAAAGCCAAAGCGTGACTCAAAACTAGGAAAATGCCCCGCATGTAAACTTGGAATCAATCACACGCTTGGTCGAGGGGTTCATAAACAACCGGAATAGTGACTTGGAGATTTTGAACTCCTACAAAAGATTGTTAGGGATAAAAAGGGTTTCCATCTAAGGAATGCCCCACTTACAAAATGATTCTGGGTAGTCTATGACAAGAGATTGCTTTTACTTGACAGGACCACCTTGCCCTTTGGCTTCTGACTTATGTTACAAGTCCCTTGTGTCTTAAAGCTTAAGATATAATGGCTGCTGTAGAAGGTTTTGACCCCAGGTTGCAACTACCATTTTCGGCCTTAATCGCAGGCCCATCCAATAGCAGTGAAACTTGTTTTGTAAAAAGTATTTTAGAGAATTCTGAACATGTATTATCTCAGAAACCTGACAATATTGTGTGGTGTTATTCATGTTATCAACCTTTGTATGATGAGCTGTTGAAGAAAATAAAATCAAGTTTGTTGAAGGAATACCCGCATCCTGTCACGACTCCGACCGAAGGTGACTCCCCTTCCCGTTCAAGTGGCGCTCGGCGGTCGTCGTCACCGGCCTACTAGCTGCCACTGACTCTTTTTCCGCCCCCTCCTTATGTGTTTATTTGTTACACCTGTGTTTAGGTGATTATAATTAGTTGGGCTTTATTAGTCAGCCAGCCCGCACGTTTCTTTGTGCGGGATTGTTCAGTTGTAGTTTTGGATTCGGGAGTAGATGAACGTGTTGTTTGTTTCGTTCCTCGATTGTCTTTTGGACTGGGTTTTTGTCCTCTGTGTATTGGGACATTTGTTTGGTACACCCAGTGTTTCCGTGTGGACATTGTTTTGCCGGTTGTGCATTAAAAGGCACTATATTGAACTCTCTGCTGTTCCTGCGCCTGACTTCACACCCCCCGACACCCAGAGCGTTACACATCCCTGTCTTTTACCTCCTCATGAAAACAATCTGCTGGTTTTGGACGATATACTATTTGCAGGTAGCGAACATCCTGAAATTGCACAAGCTTTTACCCAATATGCTCATCATAGAAACCTGTCCGTGCTTTACTTGGTGCAGAATAGCCGAGGTAAAAAATAGCCGTACCATTAGTTTGAACGCCAGTTACATGGTTTTGTTCAAAAACCCTAGAGACAAACTACAAATAAACACCCTAGCTCAGCAGATGTAACGTGAAAGGAAATTCTACTTTATGGAGCGCTATGAGGACGCTACCAAAGCGCCATTTTCTTATTTTATCGTGGATTTAAAATCAAATACTCCAGAACACCTGAGGCTCTGAACCGGCTTGTTCCCGTGGGAGTGGCCGGCAGCTTACATTCCTAAAAAGTAACCGCTATGTCTCTGCGTTTAAAAAGTAACCTGCCGCTCTTGAGAAGCCTAGTTGGGTCTACCCCTAAAGAACGGAAGGCCATCTTGGGTCACTGTTCTTTAGATCTCATATTATCCCTATGTGAGATTGCTTTGAATCTTCTCAAAGGATGCATTCCACTCACCCTGACCCAATTTAAAAAATGAAAGAGACAAAAGACCGCGATCAAACTCTTTGCCAAAAAAAGGGCCAGTCTTCAAAAGGTCCAAAAATACACAAACCTCTTGCAAAGGTATTTGGCCTTGGTAAAACAAGGTGAGAGAGAGACCAACCATTTATCACTTTCCTTACCGGACCCTTTAAAAGATGACACGCCTAGAGAGAGCCAAGCCCCTGTAATGCCTGGACCGGCGATCTTACCGGTTGAAGATCAAATGCCTGTTGAAGATAATGTAATGCATGACATGTTGACACATGTTCCGGCACGTAACAGGAAAAATGTTAGATACATTATGAACAAGATAAAAGACTCAAAGGGGGCCGCTATTTGGAATGACAAAGGAGAGTTTATCTTTCAGGGCGCTGTTGTCAAGGGTTCTGATATGATGGACTTGCTTAAAAGTACCACAGCAGCCCACAAGGTTGCTGATGACAAAAGACCTCCTGGGTGGCGTCAGTTTCTTAAGGCCCTGGCAATCCTCAACATTCCCCTCTCGGGTGTACCAAACTATAAGCTTCGTCAACAGATTCAAACTTTAAAACAAAAACCTTCAACGAGCTACAGCACCCCTAAAGATGTTCTAACAACCCCTCCCCCCATGAAAGGGCTGATGATAACTAATTTACACCCCTGAACGTCTCCGGGACCTTTTCCTAATCCTGATCTGTCAGCGTGGTTAGACTTTTGAATGACTATGATTAAATTCAATAAATTTTATTTGAAAAATGATACAATTTAACATCTGTGACATTCTTGAAACATTTGACGTGAGCATACGCCTTGATTACAGGGTCTTAAAGGACACATACTTGAACACTTTTGATATTTTCTAACAAAACATTCTACAACGCTATCATTACTTCCTAAATCATCATTATAAAGAGACATAACATCTTCAAAAGAAACTCCACGGACTCTGTGACATAGGTAGAATACACAGTGTTGACCACATGTAGTGGAAAGGTTATCTTGTACTTGTTTGATGCGGTCGTAGATCTTGGAAATGTGAAAATCCGGGGGGAAAGCCGTAGGAATAAAAAAAAGTTACGATTTTTTCCCTCCTTCGTCTTCTAATGTCACAGCTAGCCAATGTTCACCCGGCATGTGTTTAGGATGGGTATTGACAATAAACATGGCCGGTCGCTCCTGCCATTTCTCAATAGGTAATTCATCACAAGCCCACACTCAACAAAATTGTTTTCCAATCAAGCGGCTCATGAGACCTTCTAGCTCTTGGGTATTCCATAGAGACTCCTGCAGTATCCTTGCTAAACAGCCCGGCGCTGGTTTGTGTCTTGAGAGTGTCTTCGGAGTAGTTTAGTAAACATTCCAGGATGGTCCTATAAGGGTAGGTGGCACTGCTTTGACTGATTAGGCGTTCACCCAAAGTCACATCCACTTGGGAGAAGATGGTCGCCAAGGGGTAATTAATGAGACTCACTTTGGCATCATTTGCAATATTAGTACCATCTCTTTTGGTCACTTTGAGACGTAAATGCAATAAGGTGTTGTTGAGGTCCAGGTAGTTGTCACCATGGCCTGGTATGAAAAATTCTATAGGACCGTTCTCTGTAATGGCAGAGATTGGGGTTATCTCCACATAACAGGACCATCTATTGAAAATTGGGTTAAGGGGGCCGTGAAAAGATCGAGCTCTGTCTTTAATGCTTCAGAGGACATGCGGTGTAAAAGAGCCATGTTGCTTGTTCTTTTAGAAAATACCCCAGCGTATTCTTTTTGCTGTTTTTGGTCCAGACCTCCTCACTTTACCTCGTCTTTGACTTACTGAGTTTCTTGTAACGGTTAACCTCCACTTTTTAGGGGCTGGCCTGCGCCTTATACCCGGAGGTCTCTTTTTTGGTCTTCGAGACAACAGCATAAGCCCCGGGCCTTCTGGTCATAGCATTGGCTACAACCTCACTTACAATATTTTTAGCCGCTGATTTTAAATGTGGTTTGGCTATGCTGAGGCCTCTCTCCATAAACGGTAAAAACATCCTAAAGAGGTTACGAAATATGACTCCTATCTCCGAACCGTACAGGGTCGGGAATCCGTGATAGCCGGGTAATCCATTACCCATTTGATCAACATAGTATGAGACAAATCGGTTAGGGTCGAGATGGTGGTTGTGTTCCATAACCATTTTAATTTATTTGTATTATGTTTATACAAAATATATATCTATAATACTAATAATATATTAGATATGTAGAGAGGTTTTGGTGGTTCTAAAGTGGAGTTTTACAATCGTTTTACCAAAAGTAAATTAGATATTTTTATTCTAATCCGTTTTAAGCTCAACCAGAATGTTTTCAATTTATTTCTTGCTTACAGGTACGTAGTGTGGCTTGTCATAGTTAACAGTGACTACATCACCATCCTTTTCCTCTATATGAACTGTTCTCAGGAGGGGCACACAACTGTCTCCTAACCTTTGATAGGATATGATGTCGGTATACACAAATATGTTGTAAAACCCTGCATGTATATCCGCAGGGAATGGGAATAATTTATCTCTCACATACGTCCATTTATTGGAACAACATGTAAGCTAAATTACCGCTGGTCTTTATACCCCCATCAGCAGCCCCTGAGATTTGTACACGTTTATGAATAGGGTTGTAGTTCAAGAGTATTTCCATATTGTTCAGGGTTAGGAGTTCGTTCAACTCTGAGATGATCCTGTCGAAATGTTCTATAGAACCCTTTTCTAAGCTTTAAAAGTTTGGGGGGTTCCGATATCTTTTTGCAATAAAAATCACGGTTCTTATCCTTGATATTATACCAACTATGGGGGTATGTAATCTCGCTGAGACCTACTTCCCAGGCCTCTGATAACTCTATAGGCTTTGGAAAATTGGTTGTATAATTCGAACTTTGGTTATTCATATATATATATGTGCAGACGCATTACTGGGGAGAGTCAGGTAGAATCCGTTGTGTTCCATGATACCTGCTACCTGTTTCTTCGGCTATAGCTCTCTGGAGCCGCTCCTAACCCCCATAAGACCCTGGGTTAGAGGGGGTATAATAAATGTTTTTCAACATCTGCTCCGCCATCCTTCTTGCCTCTCTGATGTACAATAACGTTAATGAGCCCCTTTCAAATAACGAGAACATATCATTTTCATTTTGAATTTTATTTTTGCAAACATTAAGTATTAGGTATACAGACAATTCAGGATACGTAGCAGGATACTAGTCCCCGTTTTCTCAACGATCCATGCATGCAACACCTTGTATATTTGGTTTACATTTACAGGCTTGTATCACTGAATTTTTAACACACACACATCCGTTATATAAGTATATAAACAACAAATATGATACATGTTACAATTAAACGGTGTTTCAGACAAATAAAGTAAAATCTTAGACAAGGATGTTTCTAGTTCTTCAGAATCATCCACAAGACGGGATACCAGTTGTGTCCATTGTAGACTATCTACATTTATGTATGTATTACATGATTCATGATTTGCCTCATTTATAGCACACGCTCTACATTAGCCCATGTATTGTGGGTTGTGTAGAACGATACATTGTTCACTTTATTTTCAATAATTTGCTGCATGACATTTGTAAGTTCTCTCAAAAGAAAAAATGTATTTATTCTCTCTAACATCGTATGCATATAGTTACCCATTGCTTTACATCTAAATAAAAAATATGTATTGTTACTCGCTCTCTTGGGGTTTATTGAGCCAGAAAGTCATCACATCAGCCACCAAAGCGTCCTTTTATTTGTTGTCGTCCACCAGTGTGTGCCGGATTTCTTTGAGTTTTTCGTGGATGTAGATCGCCTCCTTCAGTTCATGTAGGAAAGCCTCGGCTACCCCGTAAACTCTGGGAATAGACGGCACAAGACCCATAGACTCCAGGGCTCTGACCACCGAACGTATAAAGCGGCTGGATCACAGTCTTTTCACCAGTTCCTCAAAATGGTTGAAGAAGTAGTACCGTGGGGGGTCATATAAACACGGATGTCGTCGTTGGCTGGGGTGACTGATCTCACAACCGATGCATTTTTCTCTTATATACTCTCCAATCACCACGTCTAAAAGTGCAGCTACAGAGGCCTTGATGGTGTCCATAAAAATAGTACTGACCACCCCATCAAACACATCCTCAGGCGGTGTACATGTAGGGGGTGTCGGGGGGCTTGCCTGTGGGGAGTAGAGTGGAGGGCTGTGATGCATAGAGTCCTTAGGTTCTGGTACCCATGACGTATCGGAGTCCTGGTTTGGTATATGAATATCCATGGTATAGCTGAAATGAAGAACCCGAGGCTTTAAGGGCACTCCTTCTATTGTTGAACCAGTCCTTTGGTTTCGGGGCGTGGTTAACGTAGCAGCCACTTACTTAGTTTTCTTCAGGGGCTGAGGATGACCCTTCTTGGGGTTCCTTTGAATCATAATCCTTAGGATCCTTCTGAGGATGACCCTTCTTGGGGTTCCTTTGAATCATAATCATTAGGATCCGTATATATCATGCTCTGCCATTGTTGGCTCTGTACAAAAACAGCATCCACTAACTCTAACATGCTCAATTCCATTATATCCCAACTTTTAAAAGGAATAAGCATACGCAACCTAAATTCCCCAGTCAGGCCACCATCCCTGTTGATGCCGTTGCGGATTTTCTCATTGCTGATATAGAACTCCACGCACCCACATGGAAGTCCATTCTTTCTTTGTATTTTCACCCTGTGAAATATTCTTCCTGAGGAGTCAGGGGCATCTTCCCAACGGGTCTCGTAGCCCGTGAACACGCTATACTCCTTTGTGATAACTCTCAGTTCGGGACACACCACCTTGCGAAACACCTGCCAGTCTTCAAGCCTGTAGTCCACTCCGAATGTCTGGTCTGTATATTCTTCTCCTTCGGCTATGGTATAGAGTTTCACTCTACAGGCCGGGTAATCAAACAGATAACCCCACAGCTGTCCATTAGACATCATCACTTGATCTTTCAGCGCAGTTGCGGGAGGTATTTGGGTTCTATACATATTTAGAAACCGCTTTTTTGGCGCATCGTATATTGATAGTTTATACTCGGACCTTTCTCTATGTTTCAACCGAGGTCCTGCTTCCTTTGTTATACAGTCATCAAGGGTGTGTCACTGATCACAAATCCATGTTTAATTTCTTTAGTGGTTTACCGTGGGCACTTGTGGTGTTCTGGGGTATATTTATAATGCATCTGGCCCCCAATACCCCCGGACATTCCTGTTTCATAGACAACAGCCCTAAGGTCACTACAACAGGGTGGGGGCCATACTGTTTGAAATTTTCAAACACATCCCCCAGTTCAACGAGGTCCCTACACATTAATCATCACGACAGCTTCAAAGGAACAGATGCACTATATGCATAAATTAACACTCACTCTAAAGTGTGAGAAACGAACCACAGGATGCCCATATATGGGCACTCCCTAGAGCACGTGAGAACTTCCTGTCAGGATGTCCTTATATGGGCATACACACGTGACCCATGACATAGGGTCATAAATCACACGTTTGACGTGTGCCGTCTACTGTATTCTCTCTATGGTTGCTGATAATGGGCCTCTGTACGCCTATGTAGATATTCCATAAAAAAATCTGCCGTTTCCAGCTACAATAGTCATTTACAACATTAACAATCTCTACACTGTATTTCTGATGTTATTTTAAAAATGGACCAAAAATTCAAGACCTTAAATTGTGACAACATAATACATAATCCTTACTTACATTGGAACCTCAAAGTCTGTGCAGAGAACTCTGACGGCCGCCTCTCTTTTGCCTTTGACGATCCTCAGGAGTCTTTCTACAACCATGATTGAGGAGTTCCACCTTGTAGCTTTCGGGTGCAGCAGCTGGAGGTCGCAAGTATCTTCAACCGTTTTGGCTGCAAGTGTGGATCTTCTGCATTTGTTCCAAAGTGCTTGGCACTTGCCAAATGTTGAACAGGACATTTTTTTGTAAGCCTCACTGGATGTTGCTTTCAGGGCATCGACTGTAAATACTAAGTTGAGTAGGTGGCAAGCACAGTGCTAGTGCTTCGGCAGCTGGTACTCAAAACCATCATCTTCATTCAGGATCGTTGCCACATCAACAAACTCCACTTCTTCACTCTCCTCTTGTTCCTCTTCACCATCTCCCTGTCCTGGTTGAGCTGCTTCACCACCCACTGCTTCCATTGTCTTGTTGTTTTCATCTTCTCCAAAAACTTGGAAAGCTTTCAAGAAGTTAGAGCCGTTGTCTGTTGTTCTCACAATCTTAACCCGGATTTCAAACTCAGAATGAATGTCATTTAGGGTGCCTGCCAACACATCAAAGGTATGCAAACCTCTCAACCGCTTACAGGCCAGGGCTGCAGAGCGTCTGTTGAGACTGTCAGGGTCTATCCAGTGGGCTGTAACACCAATGAAGATCCGTCTTCTCTGTCTTCTTGCAGACCAGCAGTTGGTGGTGGTGGCGATGTGGTCAACTCATCTCATGGCCTCAGTCACCTTCTTTTTCATTTCCTTGGAGGCTTCATCAACCCTGGAGCGCAGTGTGGGTCTTGATAAAATCTTTGAGTTAGGCTGCAGATCCTGGACAACCTCTCTGAACGGTTCTTGTTCTACAACAGCGAATGGTTGGAGCTCTTGGACCACATTTTTGAGACATTGTCTTCAGTAATGTGCTCTGCTTGATAGTGGAGGGAGTTTTAGGGGCATGTTTTCTCTTCAGTGTGTTTGCCGTCAGTTCTCCATACTTCTTAAGATGGTGTACATGTTTTCTCTGAAAGAAGAAGAAAAGGAAGAGAGAAAGACAGTTACTTAGATAACTACCATCACCAAATACTTCAGGTATAGGATCCTAATTTTAAAGCTATAAACAACATTAGTTAAGTGAGTTTGTGACCACCATTTAATATTACAATGAGAAAAAATGATGTTAATTGATCTAGCTATTTGGTTACGTCAATAACTTAAGTCTACAGTAATTAGCAAGGTAAGAAAAACTGTATCAACAAACACAGGGAATAAAATGGCTAGCTAACTGGGTGTTGGCTAAAATTCGAAAGCTAACATTAGTTGTCTAGCTGGTTGACCAGGTGTTTGGAGAAAACATTAGCTGACTAAAATGGGCCCAGATTCGTTAACTACCAGTTAGCTAGCTTGTTAACAACCTAGCTAGTTAGCGCGTGTCAGTTTAGTTAGATTGAGTTAGCTAACAAAGCTTATGAATCTGGGCACATTTTAGCCAGCTAAAGTAGGTAGCTATTAGATAGTGAACTATTTAGGTAGAGGATTAGCTAGCATCAACTAACACTGCTTGTTGCATTAGAAAATGTGGGCTAGTTAGGTTAGCTAATGTTAGCTAGAATGCTAATTAGCATGCTAACAGTAGACTTACCTCAATGTGTTATTTTAGATTCAACGGCGAGTTGTTGAACGCTAGTATTTCCTGAACTTTTGGTAAACATAACAGACATCTCATCCGGTAATATGAATCCTTCATTCTGAGAAAAGAAAACATGTATTTTAGATACAGCCAAGGTTGTTCGTCCTCATCAGGAGGTGGTGGTAGAGCGATGTCAGACATGATCGTGCGATTTCGGACACGCTTGGGCAAAGTGCTGCTGAGTGGATGATTGTTTTGCAAGGGACAGGCTGCCGGTGGCTCGGGTTTACACTTTAGGACCCTTGGATTTGCCCAAACTGATGAAGATTGGATCAACTCTGCATGTCGTCTCCTGCTGCCTAGCAAAACAAGTTCACCCATGAGTGTGCCGACTCGCCGATGTTCGATTTTCTTCCAGCTTTAGATTGATCTGATTTTGTAGAGAGTAACGAAGGTGTCGGGGGAAATGTATCGGAGTAAATGTATATATTTTTTAATTGTTGTAGTGAAGTATAAGTAAAAGCCGACAGAAATATGAATAGTAAAGTAAAGTACAGATACCCCCAAAATCTACTTAAGTACAGTAACGAAGTATTTCTACCTCGTTACTTTCACAACTACTCTATGGTTGCACATTTCTGGTTACTTTCAAAAACCTGGGAATTTTCCCAAAATCCTGGTTGTAATAGTCCCAGGATCAGGTGGGAATAAGTCAGAAACCTCTGACCAGGATTTCTGGAAAACCTGGGAATTTATACATTACCAGTCAAAAGTTTAGACACACCTACTCATTCCAGGGTTTTTCTTAATTTTACTATTTTCTACATTGTAGAATAATAGTGAAACATCAAAACCATAAAATAACACATATTGAATCATGTAGAATCAAAAAAGTGTTTGTTACGGATACAAGTATTCTGTGTGTATCCTGTGTGTATTTTTGTTCTCCTTCTCCCCTACTCACAGGTGACAATCATCATTCCTCAATCAGTCGCTAATCAGAAGACACCTGCTCATTTTCTACTACCCAATCACATTCCCTTTCTCTTGGTTTAAAAACCCTGTCAGTTGTGTTCTCTACAGCGCAATCTCTCTGTAAATGCCATATGTCTGTGGCTCCATTGTGTGGTTTTGCATCTACATGTCACTTTGTCCCCACCTGTGAGTATTGTTTTTGGTTATGGTGTTTGATTGATGGTGGCAAAAAGGGGGTAACCAGACAGTTCGCCCATGGGCATACACTACCCGTAGGTAAACTTTGTTAAAAACACTAGTTAGAACTGGGCGGACCACCCACTGTATTTTTGATTAGTTAGCTGTTGGTGAAGTACGCTAGTCTAACTTAGGGGTATTTTTGAATACTTATTATTTCTTTCCTTGAGTCCAGCTCAGCCCCTTTTCCCTGCCCCCCTTTACCGTGTGTTTAGAAATAAACCCTGAGTGTTTGACGGTAATTAAGTTGTCTGTGTTATTTCGTTCTCACCGTTACTTTGTCACTGTTATACTTTGCGTGAGTTGTGTTACGGGTCCCTTTACCATCCCCCCCTAGATTGTCGGGCCAAAGGGATTCGTAACAGTGTTAAACAAATCAGAATATATTTTACATTTGAGATTCTTCAAAGTAGCCACCCTTTGCCTTGATAAAGTGTGCAAAGCTGTCATCAAGGCGAGACCCAAA
Source organism: Salvelinus alpinus (assembly GCF_045679555.1). Taxonomy (NCBI): domain Eukaryota; kingdom Metazoa; phylum Chordata; class Actinopteri; order Salmoniformes; family Salmonidae; genus Salvelinus; species Salvelinus alpinus. The sequence goes on along the minus strand of NC_092094.1, from coordinate 20,541,112 downwards.
TGCAGACACAGGAGGCAGATGGTTGGAGTCTTACAATGTTTATTAATCCAAAGGGGTAGGCAAGAGAATGGTCGTGGACAGGCAAAAAGGTCAAAACCAGATCAGAGTCCAGGAGGTACAGAGTGGCAGGCAGGCAGAATGGTCAGGCAGGCGGGTACAAAGTCCAGAAACAGGCATGGGTCAAAACTGGGAGGACTAGGAAAAAGGAGAATGCAAAACGCAGGAGAATGGGAAAACCGCTGGTTGACTTGGAAACATACAAGACAAACGGACACAGAGACAGGAAACACAGGGATAAATACACTGAGGAAAATAAGCGACACCTGGAGGGGGTGGAGACAATCACAAGGACAGGTGAAACAGATCAGGGCGTGACACTCTTGCATTCTCTCAACCAGCTTCACGAGGAATGCTTTTCCAACAGTCTTGAAGGAGTTCCCACATATACTTAGCACCTGTTGGTTGGTTTTCTTTCACTCTGCGGTCCAACTCATCCCAAACCATCTCAATTGGGTCGAGGTCAGGTGATTGTGGAGGCCAGGTCATCTGATGCAGCAAAGAAAAACCCTTGAATGAGTAGGTGTGTCCAAACTTTTGACCATATATTAAATGCAACCCTACGTATCTAATTTATGAATTATTTATTTGCATGTTGAAATGAAAACCTTTCCTTCAACACAATGGCAAAACAAAGACATGCAGTTTATTCATGGTTCTGGACAGGGAGCGGCTGTTGGGTAATTAATTGCTCTTCAACGCTTCATACACATTCATTAAATGCTTAATTTGCAGACATAGTAGACTTGCCCAAGATCTCAAGCAGGCCTCTCTCTAACACACCAGCCAGTCCTGTGAGTCTTGTGGAAACTGTGTGCAGCAGATCAGACAGTCATTGCCAGCATTATTCGTAGGCTACATACTAGTAGTGTCTTGAGTTAGAGTCATGGGTGGATGTGTTAGGGTTCATCAAGCATACTTTACATTGATATGAATAAAGTCAAGATGGCCTCTTGCTTTACCTACTTTTAAACACATGACAGAACTGACAAAGGTCCTCGTTTCAAATGAATAATATATTTCATATATCATTTGAAAATATTTTTGTACTTGAAAAGCTACTTGCTTGCTAAAAACTATTTTGTAATTTTAACCAAACTCTATGGCAAAGGTAAACACACTATAGTACAAAACATCCAACAAAGACATTTCCTCACATAAGCTAAATGCTAATTACTGCTAAAAGGAAAGAGGGAAAGACATAGCTTTGCCAAACGATGAGGTAGTTCAATTAGATCAACTGAAAAACATTGTTTGTGCTTCTGGACACAGGGCAGATTCCAGCTGGATACATATAAAGATAATAGATAAACATTCTCTCTGTCTCTGTTTTAGGAGAGAACTCAAAACCCTGAGTAACCTACTGTATATCCAGCAGGGTCTCTCTGGGTCAAGTTAGGGGTGCAGAGCGATCCCTCATAAAAACATTATCCCCTCACAATCCAACAAAAAAAAGATACAAGGCTGGTTTATAGTAGAACTAAGTCAAAGTGCTACAACTCAAGCTGTCACTGTTATATCACTCAATCAATTTCTGATGTGCTTGAGCCCCTGACATGAAGATAAATATTAAAGTTAGTTGGAAGCTGAATTGGATAGCATCACTACTCAATAAAGAAACCCTAATGAAGACAGCTTGATGCTGAAATATTGTTGCTCTAGTAAATAACTTGCATCAAAGCTGTAGCAGAAACCTCCGCAGCCCCCGCAAGGCAGGGAGGTCCATGAGCTCTGTGGGCCCATGCACCCTTCATCCCACAGAGATGTTTCTTTTTAAATAAATAATTTATCATCCATCTAATTAGCCAATTTCTCAGAGGCGCCAGGGGCAGCCTGCCTCGGTCTCCTCAACTAATTGGCTATTAAGTTCCAAAACGTTTGGTGAATCAGGTCGGACTCGGATGGAGAGTGAGTGTGTTGTTCAAGATGGATGAACAAAAGTCAAGACGAAGTGGTGCACAAAAACACTGCAAAAAAACTTTATCTGATCAAGCTCATGCCAAATTAGCACATCAGCAAAGCTATCACCTTGTCCTCAACTGACAAAACACCATGGCAGGTGGAAGCTAGTAGGCCTCATGCAGCAGCTAGCACTAGCAGCCTTCCAGTCCCCACAGAGACCCGGCCCCGGCAATGATAGTGGCCTTGCTCCTCCTCTTCTTCCTCACCTTGAGAATAGTGACAGTTCCACTAGTGAGAGTGCCGGGCCTCCTTCTCCTCTTCCAGAAAACCAAGCTGATGACTGCCAGAGACTGATCACTGCGCTACGTCAGTGACAGCTACACCCTTTCCCCTCTCTAGAAAACCCATTTGCTCCTTACCTGGCTCTACTACTATAAGCTTATCATCTGGACAAGCTTATGGATGTCATTAATCATATCACTTACAGCTTAGTTCAGCTTCAGTGGTGGTACAATGGAAAGATACTTGGAAGTGTATGTTAGGCTTGGCACACCTCTGTTTCGACCACAAAATAAAAACAATAATAAAGGTGCTGGGGCAGACAGTGGCGCTGTTTCCCCTAATGCAGATTCCGTCTTTGAGATGTTTTCTAGTAACATTTAGATACATCCATAACAATGAACTGATGATAGACAATTCCGCCTGGGATAGAAATGTTTATTTCTCGTCAGGACACTCACACTGTTCCTTACAGTGGAGGAGATCACATTGCAAATCAAACACTAGTTTAGAAGTGTTATGAGAATTTTGTTATCGATGTTCATAAACTTCAATTAATCTACTCAGTCTGCAACCCAGAGTTTGTAAGATTCTGGTTGAATGAAGCAGACGAGTCCCAGCTTACAAAAATCAAAGTGTTTATTCACGAGAACGTTCTGACGCCCAAATACAAAAACATCAATTTTATACTGGCTCTTTACGCACATACCTTCACACACAAACAGTAGGTATCCTACGCACATACATAGAAGTTCAAATCTTAAGCTACGCCTTTCTCAGACAGTCTGTGTTTTTCCACTATACAGATACATTGTTTAATCTGCAACATGTTTCATAATTTTCTGCAAGCCTAACAGTTTCTGCCCTCCACGGGTGGAGACAGAATGTCCGGTAAGGAACACAGTTGTCACGCCCTGACCATAGTTTGCTTTGTATGTTTATATGTTTTGTTTGGTCAGGGTGTGATCTGAGTGTGCATTCTATGTTGTATGTCTAGTTTGTCTGTTTCTGTGTTTGGCCTGATATGGTTCTCAATCAGAGGCAGGTGTTAGTCGTTGTCTCTGATTGGGAACCATATTTAGGTAGCCTGTTTTGTCATTGTGGGTTGTGGGTGATTGTTCCTGTTACTGTTTTTCTGTGTTCACGTTACGGGACTGTTTCGTTGTCGTTTGTTTGTTGGTTTTTAGTTTTAGTTTTGTTCAAGTATTCGATTAAAATGAATACTCACCACGCTGCATCTTGGTCCTCCTCTCTTTCTCCTAACGACGATCGTGACAACAGTAGTCCAGCTTGTCTGTCAATAGCTCCTCTTATTATTTGTTTCACACTTGCACCCTGTTTACATACTAAAAAATAACAAAAGGTCCTTGTTCTAATTCTGACTAAAACTAAACACATCATCAGATTATAGTTTTATGATTCTAATCAATTTCATACAATTATATGGTTTCAGAGTGGAATTATTTAATCATTATCTTTCAACATCTAAATTATTTTATCAAGAAGCCAAATAATTTGTTGCTAGCAAATCTGCCAATATGACACCAAATCATCAATACCTGTTGCTGAAAACAGCTGGTCAAACGAGAAACATGTGGGAGGTTTTTACAGCATAGCACAACTTGCATCATATGACTGTCATATGTAGCTTTACAGTATAATGTATTTTGTTATATTTTTGTCATTGTCATTGATTATAAAATCCTCGTCTGATATTTGCATGCAAGCGAGACAAATCCACAGCCATCAACATCATTTTGTGCTGCACATCTAAGCAGAATGAGATTCCAGGGAGCCCCATGCTAATACAGTAGAACTAGCAGCAGGCTGGCTGAGACATACAGACTCTTTTCTCATATTAACACCTGTCTGCAGGCTAGGATAGGGTTTTGTTATTTTCCCTTTGCCTATTAACTTCTCTCCATTCTGCTTATCACCTCTCTCTCTCTTACAAATACTTCTGCATACACAATAGGTTTTTAGGTGTTTCCCTATATGTGGCCAAGTAGACAAATACAGTCATTTGTTTATGAGGATGAGGATTCCTCTTTAACGTTTATATCATTACACCATCCATTTGAGTCTTTTTTGAATTGTAGTTTTACAGGGCCTAGATTAGAAGCTGATCCATCGATTTACCAGAAGATACATTCCCCTCAGACACAAGACAATACAAATGACAGTTGCATAAAGCCTCAAATTATAGCTTGTGTTAATGTGCACTCAAATCTAATGAATTTCTGAGGATTCCCATAAATTACCTGAATGCTTTAACAACCACATGTCTGTTATTGTTGATGATTAGATCTTACAGCAGTGAAATACAACACAGCCACAGTTTCACACGCTCCCATGGTCAATGTGAAAGTGATCAGTCTGTCGAACGTGCCAATCCCACATGACAGAGCCATTCATTTCAGTGATGTCTGGGGACAGCATACGTTAACTGCTTCAACTGGTAGAGGGGGAGAAAAAAAAGAATTTTACTCATTAAAGTCTTTAAACTTCAATTAAGGCGACTAATTGTCTAATCCTAGAGGAGTAGGATTAATGAAGCCGCTCACCACCCATCTGCTTGTGACAGAAACAAATTCAAACCAGGGAGAGGGACGGATCCGCTTCTCCCCACCACCCCCCATAAGTCTCTCTCTCTCTCCCTGTGCTTAGGGCCATGTGGAAACCATCAGCAAACATTCTAACAATACGAACATCTATGTATTACACAGTGTCTCCGCTCTGAGAGACACAATTATTATAGTGTCGTCTCTCACTGTCGCTACCGGCTTCACTTTATTATAGCCTACATCCACTCTGAAAACGGTCAAGAAATCATAGGATGTGATTTCATATCCACATTATAGTTGCTTGTAAAAACCTAAAGCAAAGCATTTTTCGCCAGAGTGCTGAAGTGGCCTGTAAGCGGACCCATGTGTGAACTGAAGGGGTTTGATACCCAATAATGATGATGCAAGACAGCTCTATGCACCCAACCCTGGTTGCACACCATGGTATGGACATTAGGTCATATGGGAATGATTTCTCCCTGTAAGGTTAGCCCTTAAGCCCTATTAATGTCCCTGTGTAAAAGATACACAAGCCAATCCTGGCTCCATACCCCGTCAATTAGTTCTATAGGAGTAGGTCAGTCAAATGACAGTAAGAACTGTAAATCCACTATCAGAAGTGCCTAAGATTACACAGCCCGAAAAAGCACCAAAATTAACTTTATCTTGGGCCTCCCGAGTGGCGCAACGGTCTAAGGCACTGCATCGCAGTGTTGTGGTGTCACTACAGCCTGGGGTTCAATCGTGGCCGTGACCGGGAGTCCCATATGGCGGTGCACAATTGACCCAGCGTCGCCCGGGTTAGGGGAGGGTTTGGCTGGGGGGGGCTTTACTTGGCTCATCATGCTCTAGCGACTCCTTGTGGTGCGCCTGCAAGCTGACTTCGGTCATCAGTTGAATGTTGTTTCCTCTGACACATTGGTACAGCTGGCTTCCGGGTTAAGCAAGCGAGTGTTAAGAAGTGTAGCTTTGCGGGTCATGTTTTGGAGGACACATGACTTGACCTTCGCTTCTCCTGAACCTGTTGTGGAGTTGCAGTGATGAGACAAGATTGTAATCACGAAATTGGGGAGAAAAAGGGGGTAAAAATGACAAGGTGTATTACAAAAGATAACCCCATCTGATTTTTGTGGAAATTAATTGGATCTCATTGGAACCACATGGGGCAGGCATGAACAGCAAAAATAAACAGCCATTTACAGGGCTTTCGGGCTTTTGGGGGGACTGATTGGATCTTTCGGTTACATTAGGAAAATATACATTTGATTACCGTTTTACAGGGGCTTTATACTGTGCAGTTTGTCAGTGGGACAAACAGGGTCATGTTTATGTACTGTACCGTATTGGTACAGAATATGGCTTTGACAGAGACCTCATCCATATGCCTCATGTTTTACCAAAATGTTCTCTGTTGTTGGACTTCTAGTGAATGATCAAGTAATGAGACCTACAGTAGATCAACAACGTCAATACAGCTGAAAATCATTTATTCCCTTTCAGAAGGACACAGCTTACTGGGTTATCATACTTCAACTTAGCAACAATAAATGTTTAATGCATGGTAGCATACCTAATGACTTGCACACCGTACCAACAGTTCGCGATCACAGGTACGGCTGTTTGAGTAGCATGCTTTGTAATACAGTTAATTTAACTCTGCACATGAGGGATATTTGATAGGCTTGACCATTGAGGAATTTCCTCCATTCACAAAGGGAAACAGCAGATGTGCCCTCTCTAACCTGGTGAAGCAGAATACCTTCAAAAAGCTCCAACAGGGTCAATAGGCCAAACCATTTGAAGAACAATCTAACAACATCTGTCACCTCCACTTCTAGTTTCACTTTGCATCGTTTGCTCTTGGCTGGTCAGACAATTGCTGTAGCTCAATGAACCGGCTTTGTGAGGACCACCATGTATCAGACAGAATGTAAAGTGAACAACATACAGGACTTCATTAGGGTATAAAACAGAGAAAATTCAGCCAGAAGGCCTCAAACAGTTACCATCATTGAGCACAATGTTCGTTCTGTTTTAACCAGTGTTTAAGACAGTAACAGAGTGAACAGTGTGTTCCCCTGGGGAAGGTGTAACTTTATACCCTGAAATGTCTTCCGATGACCTTTGAACCCTGCATGGTGTGACACGTCACTGGTGTTTAAGAAGAACCGTGTTCTCTCTGTGTGTGATCCAAAATGTACGACTTGACACCATGTTGTCAAGGGTCTGACCTTGAACGTGCTGTGACCGCATGCACACAAAACGCTGTTCAAACATTGTACAAGATCATGGGTGCTGAGCCAAGTTTTTCCATGTTTCTGTTTTTGTGGTTTTCCTTTGTGTCCCAAATTGTCCTTTTCATGACAGGAAACAGAAGTAAATCACATGGGTTATGTCCACCACAGTTTTTTTGTGATGTTAAAAGGTACTGCTGGGCGACCCGACCGAGTACATTAGCCCCTTCCAGCAACTTGAAAGGGACCATTCTGCTTATTGGAGTCCTCATTAAAAAAAATTAAGCACTAGGACAGTGACGGATGAGAATGATTTGCTGCTCATTGCTAACAAACACATCCATTCACCCACAAAGGAGTTGCATTAGCAAGATGAAGGCTGATGATGGCAAAATGGTGCCCTGACCTGCTGTTTCTGCTGAGAAGACCATTGTATGGTCTCGTCTTGCTCATGTTCTGTGGTCTTCCCTTGGCTTCCCACTGTTAGACAACGAGGACCAGATGGTTAGCTTAGCGTTTCAGTCCCGGTTTGCCCTTGACAGCACAACAAATAAAAAGCTCATTTTGGGACAGTGAAAGGAAATTAGTGTAGACTGGGAAGGATTAGCATGCTGTATATGAGGATAGTTTAATGTCTTGACTCTTTAGTGCTGTAGTTGTACGTCCTATAATGTAAATTGAGCCCTAGTTTTGGCATATAACAGTATCTCTTTATATCACCCCATCGTTACACGCTTTGGCATTGGATGAGAAAAGAGGAGCACAGATGAAATCAATCATAGACACTAATGACTTGTGGGATCAAAGAAGACGCCACTTCTCTGTAAATGTTTAACATAAGGCACGAAAAGAGGACCTGCTCCTTTATGTAGAAAGTCTATTCTCCCTGTGCGACCCTGAGGACGGCTGGGAGGCAGCGACGACGGCAACCTGGCCTAGCACCTCTGGACACTAAAACCTGCCATTTGTCAAGACCAGAACCCAGTAGAGCTGTAACTCTTTCTCATCGCTCACAGTCTCCCTGTCTCTCTCCTTGTTTCAGCCACTGGTTGTCTCTTCTCTCTCGCTTAACTCTCCCTCTGTCTCTCCATTGCTCTCTCTGCTTCAGTTAATCGGGCACCATCATATGTTACTTGCCACTTGTCCCAGAAGAGACCATGGGAAGAAATATGGTGTCTCTCAAACACAATCCTGTCAAATAATTACAGTTTTTAATTTCCTAGGAGATTCCTGAATGTTGATCACTGGTCTGTGCTGCTAGGAAACAGGCAGAGGGAGTCATACTTGCAATAATGTTAGTTTCCTGTCACCTGGTATTTTAAGTGGGAGCTTGTAAAAAGTGCCATTGGCATGCTATGCCTGACCTTTCTACAGCCGAAGGTGAAGTTAAATCTCCTAAATTCCTGCCAGCCTGCCTTATGTCATCGTGGTAGTAACAGTCTCCCTGCTTAGCAACTTAAATGGTTCTCAATACCTTACCAGCGTGGTGTTCTACTTCACAACACGCTCTGCTGAGCAAAAGCAGTACACAGCTTAAAAGTTCCAAACTAGATAGTAATATTTTCTCCTCACCAAATAACAGACTTCAAGGTCAGCGGCATACATCAACTTCAATGTGCCCATTCATCATCACAGCACTAATACACTAACCAGTAACAACAATGAAGCCAATTGTTATCCAAGGAAAAGATAGCTGTTATAAGCATCAGTGTACACATATATTTTGGGTTGCATTAACACGTTCTTAAAAATCAATGTATCTTTAGCAAACAGTCTTTATGACCATTTACATGCATATTTCTCCTTTCGCCTTAACAGCATGGGGGTGTATATCAGAGAAATAAAACAGTCCAGGGACATCTAAATCAAGGCATGATGGATTATAAATGCATGTAACAAAGGCAGGCAGAGATGTTGTAGTAATATACTGTCAGTCAGATATAACAAGTATTACAGGAGGAAGGAGTAGGGCGATACGGGGCAAGCAGGAGGCAGGGTCTGTTAGGAGGCAGGGCCTGTGGTCTCAATGAAAACCCTATCCTTTCACACAGCCAAGAAAAACAATTAATTTCTACAAATGTCTTGTATGAAGTCTTATGGAAAGTGAGTGGCTGCATTGCTGAACCAGAGTGTGTCCTCACAGCAGTGTCACATACAAGCCTCTGTCCTCAAGGTTGCGTGGAAGAATTGAGCTTAATCCCTCCCCAGAGTGTCCACAGCTCCCCAGGAGATCTCAGCACACAGTCCTGCTACATTAGGCCTCACACCACATGGGGCCCCCTGTGTGTCTTTAAAACACACATAAAACACACACATTAACGTACGCACGAACGCATACCCCCACACACATGTGCGCACGCAAGCACACACACAGTTTGTTCACATACAAGGCCCACAGACTCTCTTTTGTGGGCTGATGAGACATAGCATACAGTAAATAAATTACAAAGCCATTAGAAGAAGAAGAAGAAATGTCTTCATTGTCCACAAGGTCAACTTCCGTTTTATCACAACGCCTCCAAAACACACATACAGTTGAAGTCAAAAGTTCCAGTGGGTCAGAAGTTTACATGCACTAAGTTGACTGTGCCTTTTAAACAGCTTGGAAAATTCCAGAGAGGTCAATTGGAGGTGTACCTGTGGATGTATTTCAAGGCCTACCTTCAAACTCAGTGCGTCTTTGCTTGACATCATGGGAAAATCAAAAGAAATCAGCCAAGACCTCAGAAAAAAATTGTAGACCTCCACAAGTCTGGTTCATCCTTGGGAGCAATTTCAAAATGCCTAAAGGTACCACGTTCATCTGTACAAACAATATGACGCAAGTATAAACACCATGGGACCACGCAGCCGTAATACCACTCAGGAAGGAGATGCGTTCTGTCTCTTAGAGATGAACGTACTTTGGTGCGGAAAGTGCAAATCAACCCCAGAACAAAAGCAAAGGACCTTGTGGAGATGCTGGAGGAAACAGGTAAAAAAGTATCTATATCCACAGTAAAACGAGTCCAATATCGACAATACCTGAAAGGCCGCTCAGCAAGGAAGAAGCCACTGCTCCAAAACCGACATAAAACAGCCAGACTAAGGTTTGCAACTGCACATGGAGACAAAGATCGTACTTTTTGGAGAAATGTCCTCTGGTCTGATAAAACAAAAATACAACTGTTTGGCCATAATGACCATCGTTATGTTTGGAGGAAAAAGGGGGAGGCTTGCAAGCCAAAGAACACCATCCCAACCGTGAAGTACGGGGGTGGCAGCATCATGTTGTGGGGGTGCTTTGCTGCAGGAGGGACTGGTGCACTTCACAAAATAGATGGCATCATGAGTCAGGAAAATTATGTGGATATATTGAAGCAACATCTCAAGACATCAGTCAGGAAGTTAAAGCTTGGTCGCAAGTGGGTCTTCCAAGCGGACAATGACCCCAAGCAAAGTTGTGGCAAAAGGGCTTAAGGACAACAAAGTCAAGGTATTGGAGTGGCCATCACAAAGCCCTGACCTCAATCTTATAGAACATTTGTGGGCAGAACTGAAAAAGCGTGTGCGAGCAAGGAGGCCTACAAACCTGACTCAGTTACACCAGCTCTGTCAGGAGGAATGGGACAAAATTCACCCAACTTATTGTGGGAAGCTTGTGAAAGGCTACCCGAAACGTTTGACCCAAGTTAAACAATTTAAAGGCAATGCTACCAAATACTAATTGAGTGTATGTAAACTTCTGACCTACTGGGAATGTGATGAAAAAAATAAAAGCTGAAATAAATAATTAAATCTACTATTATTCTGACATTTCACATTCTTAAAATAAAGTGGTGATCCTAACTGACCTAAAACAGGGATTTCTTACTAGGATTAAATGTCAGGAATTGTGAATGTATTTGGCTAAGGTTTATGCAAACTTCCGACTTCAACTGTACATAAACACAGATTGTAGAGGTTGGAGCACAGGGCAGCCATACTGCTGGCCCATGACGCAGTTGTGGGGGTTAATTTCCTTGCTCAATGGCACAATAGCGGGAGATGGCATCTAGGATGTTGATACCAGCAACCCTCCGGTTGCCAGCTCACTTAACTCAAGATTTTTCCTGTCAAACCTGGGATTCGAACTAGCAATCCTCCGGTTGCCAGCACGCTAAACTCAAGATTTTTCCTGTCAACCCTCTGGTTGCTGGCTCGCCTCTCTATACTCTAAGCACTTCAAACTCAACTCTGGAGCTTGAAGCCAGCTCCACTGCATGTTTTCATTGTCAAATCAAATCAAATCAAATTGTATTAGTCACATGCGCCGAATACAACAGGTTTAGACCTTACAGTGAAATGCTTACTTGCGAGCCCCTAACCAACAATGCAGTTAAAAGAAAATACAAGTAAGAATCAGAAATATGTAACAAGGAATTAAAGAGCAGCAGTAAAATAACAATAGCGAGACTATATACAGGGGGGGTACTGGTATAGAGTCAATGTGCGGGTCCACCGGTTAGTTTCAGTAATATGTACATTTAGGTAGAGTTATTAAAGTAAATATGCATAGATGATAACAACAGAGAGTAGCAGCAGTGTAAAAGGGGGGGTGGCAATGCAAATAGCCTTGGTAGCCATTTGATTAGATGTTCAGGAGGCTTGGGGGTAGAAGCTGTTTAGAAGCCTCTTGGACCTAGACTTGGCGCTCCGGTACCGCTTGCCGTGTGGTAGTAGAGAGAACAGTCTATGACTAGGGTGGCTGGAGTCCTTGACAATTTTTAGGGGCTTCCTCTGACACCGCCTGGTATAGAGGTCCTGGATGGCAGGAAGCTTGGCCCCAGTGATGTACTGGGCCGTGCGCACTACCTTGCGGTCGGAGGCCGAGCAGTTGCCATATCAGGCAGTGATGCAACCAGTCAGGATGCTCTCGATGGTGCAGCTGTAGAACCTTTTGAGGATCTGAGAACCCATGTCAAATCTTTTCAGTCTTCTGAGGGGACCATGTTAGTTTGTTGGTGATGTGGACACCAAGGAACTTGAAGCTCTCAACCTGCTCCACTACAGTCTCATCGATGAGAATGGGGGAGTGCTCGGTCCTCTTTTTCCTGTAGTCCACAATCATCTCCTTTTTCTTGATCACGTTGAGGGAGAGGTTGTTGTCCTGGCACCACATGGCCAGGTCTCTGACCTCCTCCCTATAGGCCGCCTTGTCGTTGTCGGTGACCAGGCCTACCACTGTTGTGTCATCGCCAAACTTAATGGTGTTGGAGTCGTGCTTGGCCATGCAGTCATGAGTGAACAGGGAGTACAGGAGGGGACTGAGCACGCACCCCTGAGGTGCTCCTGTGTTTTGGATGGCAGCGTGGCAGATGTGTTGCTATCTACCCTCACCACCTGGTGGCGGTCCGTCAGGAAGTCCAGGATCCAGTTGCAGAGGGAGGTGTTTAGTCCCAGGGTCCTTTGCTTATTGATGAGCTTTGAGGGCACTATGGTGTTGAACGCTGAGCTGTAGTCAATGAATAGCATTCTCACATAGGTGTTCCTTTTGGGCAGTGTGGAGTGCAATAGAGATTGCATCATCTGTGGATCTGTTAGGGTGGTATGCAAATTAGGGTGGGTCTAGGGTTTCTGTGATAATGGTGTTGTTGTGAGCCTTGACCAGCCTGTCCCCTTCTAATCAGGGACTGATTTAGACCTGGGACACCAGGTGTGTGCAATTAATTATCAGGTAGAACAGAAAACAGTAGGCTCTGGACCTCATAGGGTGAGAGTTGAATACCCCTGCTCTAGACTATTTAAGTTTACTCTCACACCCCACTTTTCAGCTCTTTGCTGGGAGTGCATGATTCCACCCCGTTTGCCCTGAGGTCCTCTGAGTAGAGAGAAAGAGGCCATCTCCAAATCAACTTCTTTCGGAAAACACCCATTTTGTTGGAAACAAACATCATTATTTTACAAGATATAGCACACAATATTTTACTTTAAATGTTTTATTTATTTCACCTTTATTTAACCAGGTAAGCTAGTTGAGAACAAGTTCTCATTTACAACTGTGACCTGGACAAGATAAAGCAAAGCAGTGCGACACAAACAACAACGGAGTTACACATGGAATAAACAAGCGTACAGTCAATAACACAATAGAAAAAATGAAAGTCTATATACATTGTGTGCAAATGGCGTGAGGAGGTAGGCAATAAATAGGCCATAGTGGCGAAGTAATTACATTTTAGCAGATTAACACTGGAGTGATAAATGAGCAGATGATGATGTGCAAGTAGAGATACTCGTGTGTAAAAGAGCAGAAAAGTAAATAAAAACAATATAGGGATGAGTTAGGTAGATTGGGTGGGCTATTTACAGATGGACTATGTAGAGCTGCAGCGATCAGTTAGCTGCTCAGATAGCTGATGTTTAAAGTTAGTGAGGGAAATATAAGTCTCCAGCTTCAGCGATTTTTGCAATTCGTTCCTGTCACTGGCAGCAGAGAACTGGAAGGAAAGGCGGCCAAAGGAGAAGTTGACTTTGGGGATGACCAGTGAGATATACCTGCTGGAGCGCGTGCTACGTGTGGGTGTTGTTATCGTGACCAGTGAGCTGAGATAAGGCGGAGCTTTACCTAGCATAGACTTATAGACGACCTGGAGCCAGTGGGTCTGGCTGTCACGAATTCCGCCTAAGTTGGTCCCTCTCCAAGTTGGCCTGCAGAGATACCACCCTCACGTTCGACCAGCTGGTGGACCTGTCCATCCGGCTAGGCACCCTGCTGGCTACCCGCGGACGTTCAGATCAGGGTCTCGTGGTTCCATCCTCCCGCACCCCCCTCCGATACCAATGGGGCTGGGAGGGGCGGTGCGCAGGGAGACCGGATGGGGTTCCAGCTCGTGCACCATCTGTTGCCGCAGAGGTCACACTGCCTGTCTGTGCCGGGTTGGTTCCTCTGGGGATCGAGGCAGCAGGCAGGGCGCAGGCAGGGCGTCACCCCAGGTGAGCCGGCAACATTCTCACCCAGAGCCCTCTGTTGCACATATGTTTGTGTTTGTCACTTTCCCTGAGTTTTCCCCGCATTCCCAGCATAAGGCGCTCGTCGATTCAGGCGCGGCTGGGAATTTTATTGATAGAGCGTTAGCCCATAGTTTAGGGATCCCCATTTTTCCTGTGTATGTGCCCTTCCCCGTTCACGCCTTAGATAGTCGACCATTAGGGTCAGGGTTGATTAGGGAGGTCACCGCTCCTTTGGGCATGGTGACGCAGCAGGGGTCACACGGAGAGAATTAGACTCTTCCTTATTGACTCTCCTGCTTTTCCCGTGGTGTTGGGCCTACCCTGGTTAGCTTGTCATAACCCCACTGTTTCTTGGTCACAGAGGGCTTTCACGGGGTGGTTGCGAGAGTGCTCAGGTAGGTGTTTTGGGGTTTCCGTTGGTGCTACTACGGTGGAGAGTCCAGACCAGGTCTCCACCGTGCGCATTCCCCCTGAATTTGCCGATTTGGCTCTCGCCTTCTCCAAAAAGAAGGCGACTCAATTACCACCTCATCGACGGGGCGATTCTGCGATAGATCTCCTGGTAGACGCTGCACTTCCCAGGAGTCATGTGTATCCCCTCTCACAGGCGGAGATGAAGGCTATGAAAAGATATGTCTCCGAATCCCTGCGTCAGGGGTACATTCGGTCCTCCACTTCACCCGCCTCCTCGAGTTTCTTTTTTGTGAAGAAGAAGGAGGGAGGTCTGCGCCCGTGTATTGTCTATCGGGGTCTGAATCAGATCACTGTGAGGTATAGTTACCCGCTACTGCTCATAGCCACATCGATAGAGTCAATGCACGGGGCGCGCTTCTTCACCAAACTAGATCTCAGGAGCGCTTACAACCTGGTGCGTATCCGAGAGGGAGACGAGTGGAAGACGGCTTTCAGTACCACCTCTGGGCACTACGAGTACCTCGTCATGCCGTACGGGTTGATTAATGCTCCATCAGTCTTCCAAGCCTTTGTAGACGAGATTTTCCGGGACCTGCACGGGCAGGGTGTAGTGGTGTATATTGATGACATTTTGATATACTCCGCTACACGCGCCGAGCATGTGTCCCTGGTGCGTTGGAGCATGACCTGTACGTCAAGGCTGAGAAATGCCTGTTCTTCCAACAGTCCGTCTCCTTCCTAGGGTATCGCATTTCCACCTCAGGGGTGGAGATGGAGAGTGACCGCATTGCAGCCGTGCGTAATTGGCCGACTCCCACCACGGTAAAGGAGGTGCAGCGGTTCTTAGGGTTTGCTAACTACTACCGGAGGTTTATCTGGGGTTTTGGTCAGGTAGCGGCTCCCATTACCTCACTGTTGAAGGGGGGCCCGGTACGCTTGCAGTGGTCAGCTGAGGCGGACAGGGCTTTTAGTCACCTGAGGGCTCTCTTTACCTCGGCTCCAATGCTGGCCCATCCGGATCCCTCTTTGGCGTTCATAGTGGAGGTGGATGCGTCCGAGGCTGAGATAGGAGCTGTGCTCTCTCAGCGCTCGGGTACGCCACCGAAGCTCTGCCCCTGTGCCTTCTTCTCGGCGGGGCGAAACTATGACGTGGGGGACCGGGAGCTGTTGGCTGTTGTCAAGGCCTTGAAGGCATGGAGACATTGGCTTGAGGGGGCTAGACACCCTTTTCTCATCTGGACTGACCACCGCAATCTGGAGTACATCCGGGCAGCGAGGAGACTGAACCCTCGTCAGGCAATGTGGGCCATGTTTTTCACCCGTTTTGTGTTTACCCTTTCTTACAAACCAGGCTCCCAGAACTTGAAGGCAGACGCATTGTCCCGGCTGTATGACACAGAGGAGCGGCCCATGGATCCCACTCCCATACTTCCCGCCTCCTGCCTGGTGGCGCCGGTAGTGTGAGAGCTGGACGCGGACATAGAGCAGGCGTTACGTGCAGACCCCGCTCCCGTCCAGTTTCCCGCTGGGCGTCTGTACGTCCCGTCTGCTGTTCGTGACCGGTAGATCTATTGGGCCCACACGTCACCCTCCTCTGGTCATCCTGGGATCGGTCGGACAGTGCGTTGTTTGAGCGGGAGGTACTGGTGGGCTACCTTGGCTAAGGATGTGAGGGTTTATGTTTCCTCCTGCTCGGTGTGTGCCCAGTGTAAGGCTCCTAGGCACCTGCCCAGAGGTAAGCTACACCCCTTACCCGTTCCGCAGCGGCCTTGGTCGCACTTGTCGGTGGATTTTCTGACTGATCTTCCACTCTCACAGGGTAACACCGCGATCCTGTTCGTTGTGGATCGTTTCTCGAAGTCCTGTCGTCTCCTCCCTCTGCCCGGTCTCCATACGGCCCTACAGACTGCGGAGGCCTTGTTTACACACGTCTTCCGGCACTATGGGGTGCCTGAGGATATAGTGTCTGATCGGGGTCCCCAGTTCATGTCTAGGGTCTGGAAGGCGTTCATGGAACGCCTGGGGGTCTCGATCAGCCTTACTTCAGGGTTTCACCCCGAGAGTAATGGGCAGGTGGAGAGAGTGAACCAGGATGTGGGCAGGTTTCTGCCGTCTTATTGCCAGGACCGGCCGGGGGAGTGGGCGGCGTTCGTGCCCTGGGCCGAGATGGCACAGAACTCGCTCCGCCACTCCTCCACTAACCTCTCTCCCTTCCAGTGCGTACTGGGGTACCAGCCGGTTCTGGCGCCTTGGCATCAGGGTCAGACCGAGGTTCCTGCGGTGGACGACTGGTTCAGCGGCACGGAGGAAACATGGGAAGCCTTCCGTGTCCACCTTCAGCAGGACGTGACGCGCCAAAAGGACATCGGGGGGAGGCCCCGGCGTACTCCGTTTGCTCCATACTGGATTCAAGGCGCCGGGCGAGGGGCCTTCAGTATCTCGTGGAGTGGGAGGGGTACAGCCCGGTGGAGAGGTGCTGGGTTCCGGTCAAGGACGTGTTGGACCCATCTATGCTGCAGGAGTTCCACCGTATTCATCCGGATCGCCCTGCGCCTCGCCCTCCGGGTTGTCCCCGAGGCCGGTGTCGGCGCGCTGCTGGAGCCGCGTGTCAGGGGGGGGTACTGTCACGACTTCCGCCGAAGTTGGTCCCTCTCCTTGTTCGGGCGGCGTTCGGCGGTCGAAGTCACCGACCTTCTAGCCATCGCTGATCCTCTT
This sequence comes from Salvelinus alpinus, assembly GCF_045679555.1. Lineage (NCBI taxonomy): Eukaryota > Metazoa > Chordata > Actinopteri > Salmoniformes > Salmonidae > Salvelinus > Salvelinus alpinus. Next base: position 20,523,975 of record NC_092094.1, on the reverse strand, counting down.
TTCACTTTCCTTTGGTTTTGTCTTGTCTTCCATCACACCTGGTTCCAATCCCATCAATTACATGTTGTGTATTTAACCCTCTGTTCCCCCTCATGTCCTTGTCGGTGATTGTTTGTTGTAAGCGCCGCCAGTTTGCACCCCTTACACTGGCGACGAATATGTAGCGAGGGCCAGCCGACTAGAGCATACAGGTCGCAGGGGTTGGTGGTATAAGGGGCTTTGGTAACAAAACGGATGGCACTGTGATAGACTGCATCCAGTTTGCTGAGTAGTGTTGGAAGCTATTTTGTAGATGACATCGCCGAAGTCGAGGATCGGTAGGATAGTCAGTTTTACTAGGGTAAGTTTGGCGGTGTGAGTAAAGGAGGCTTTGTTGTGAAATAGAAAGCCGATT